>NC_091775.1:7229327-7385752 GCF_029378745.1 Bos indicus
AAAGCCCATCCTGGGTATTATACAAATGTTCTTTGATAATCCTTTATGCCATTTCTGATTAAGGTAATTCACTCTGTTTTCATTATTGTTTTTCTTTTATTAAAATATCATCACTAATTAGGTGACAATGACTTAAAGGAAGGAAGTAGGACAAAGGCCTGAATATGCTGCTGGACACACTAGCTACTTCTGTTGGTCTGAGGTTTAAGCAGGAACCCCAAATTAAACATTATTCCTAGAAATGCAGGGATGAAATTCAAACATACTTTCCCCATCCCATACTGTGGGAAATTGTCCAATTCTTGTCTAATTTCAATATTCTACTAGGATATTTTATATCAGATGAGTTCTGAAATATTGATATATAAACATTCTGAGCATATTTAATGAAATAAAATCCCAAATTATTACCACACATAAAATTCTTCCTGCATTTATATTAGTCTTCTCAAGTGGGTACGATTTATCTTTCTACAATAAAAATTATCCTTTTTGTTATTTAACTCACACTGCAATATCTTAGAGTCCATAATAAATTATAAATCCTCTTTTTGAATGTACAAGCTGAGAGTCACACCAGAAACAAACTATACCTTACTGAGCTCTTTAAAGACATAGAAAGCTTTGGAAGAGAATAAATGTCTCTGGAGAAATGTCCTGACAAAGCAGTAATAAAAAGGTCACACTACTTTTCATGCAGCATTTGCCTTGTTTAATAAGAATTATATCCCAAAATGTGTTTTAATTATTGATAATTAGAAACATTATATTTAAAGAAGGAATCAAGACTACCTTAATACTAGGTTAAGCACACTGGTCTAAATTTTTTATCAAAATGGCAAGTCTCTGATACGGGCATTCAGATTTATTCTCAAAGCTTTTTAACTTTTCCTAAATATCAAGGGCAGAGTGTTTTCCAGTTCTTATTTTATTATAACTTGAGACCAGTTTTTAACAATTATTACTTTAAGAATCATGGCTTATGTATGAAGGCTGAAATAAGAACAGACCATAAGCATACAAGAACATGAATTTAAATGGATATATGGAGAATAAAAGAAGTATAGAGTTTACCATAAAATCAGTGGCATATTTATTAAAATACTTTATCACATTTCTTTCAGGAAAAAATATTTAAATTTTAAGTTGTATGAAAGAGAAAAAGAGAAAGGAAACACCTTCATGTGCTTTTCATTGAACTTTCTTGCAAGAGTTCATTTAAATACCATCGCATGTAGATGAAAGACAGCTGATATGCCAATGACATTCTTATTCCTGCTGAGAACTTATTTTCAGTAATATTCAATCAGTTTAAAACAACTTCTAACTATCAGTCTGATACAATGACAAACTCAAAAAGGAAAAGTGCTAGTCACTCAGTCCTGTCTGACTCTTTGCGACCGCATGCACTGGAGGCTGCCAGGCTCCTCTGTCCATGGGATTCTCTAGGCAAGAATACTGGAGTGGGTTGCCATTCCCTTTTCCAGGGTATCTTCCTGACCCAGGGATTGAACCTGGGTCTCCTACATTAAAGGCAGATTCTTTACCTTCTTGCCAACTCAAATACACAGCTGGATAAAAATTTCAACAGTGTTACTTGTTGATTGCTTACTAAAGGCAGCCTCCTTAATGTCTTTTAATTCATAGATCTTCATCTCTAAAACTAGAAAAAGCCTGTCTATGTTGGAGGGCTATTGTGATGTGTCAGGGAGGTGCTAAGCTGCATCAGGACAGCTTCTCAATAAATGCTGTCTTATCCTGTCACTAGAGATTCTGGAAATGTCTACCCATTGGGTCGAGGGGTTCAGTGTATTTGATGACTCAGTGACTTTGTTACACTCTAAATGAGCCTAATGCCAACTACTGAATAGTAAGACATCATCAATATGTGAAATATATAATCTTAAAGAACCCATCTGCCAATGCAGGAGATTTAAGAATTGCAGATTTGATCCCTGGCTTGGAAAGATCTCCAGTAGCATATTGGGCACCTAACGCAGAGTTCTAAAGAATAGCAAGAAGAGATAAGAAAGACTTATGCAGCGATCAATGCAAAGAAATAGAGGAAAACAACAGAATGAGAAAGACTAGGGATCTCTTCAAGAAAATCAGAGATACCAAAGGAACATTTCATACAAAGATGAGCACGATAAAGGACAGAAATGGTATGGACCTAACAGAAGCAGAAGATATTAAGAAGAGATGGCAAGAATACACAGAAGAACTGTGCAAAAAAGATCTTCATGACCAAGATAATCACGATGGTGTGATCACTGACCTAGAGCCAGACATCCTGGAATGTAAAGTCAAGTGGGCCTTAGAAAGCATCACTACGAACAAAGCTAGTGGAGGTGATGAATTCCAGTTGAGCTATTCCAAATCCTGAAAGATGATGCTGTGAAAGTGCTGCACTCAATATGCCAGAAAATTTTGAAAACTCAACAGTGGCCACAGGACTGGAAAAGGTCACTTTTCATTCCAATCCCAAGGAAAGGCAATGCCAAAGAATGCTCAAACTACCACACAATTGCACTCATCTCACATGCTAGTAAAGTAATGCTCAAAATTCTCCAAGCCAGGCTTCAGCAATATGTGAACTGTGAACTTCCTGATGTTCAAGCTGGTTTTAGAAAAGGCAGAGGAACCAGAGATCAAATTGCCAACATCCACTGGATCATGGAAAAAGCAAGAGAGTTCCAGAAAAACATCTATTTCTGCTTTATTGACTATACCAAAGCCTTTGACTGTGTGGATCACAATAAACTGTAGAAAACTCTGAAAGAGATGGGAATACCAGACCACCTGATCTGCCTCTTGAAAAATCTGTATGCAGGTCAGGAAGCAACAGTTAGAACTGGACATGGAACAACAGACTGGTTCCAAATAGGAAAAGGAGTTCGTCAAGGCTGTATATTGTCACCCTGTTTATTTAACTTATATGCAGAGTACATCATGAGAAATGCTGGGCTGGAAGAAACACAAGTTGGAATCAAGATTGCCGGGAGAAATATCAATAACCTCAGATATGTAGATGACACCACCCTTATGGCAGAAAGTGAAAAGGAACTCAAAAGCCTCTTGATGAAAGTGAAAGTGGAGAGTGAAAAAGTTGGCTTAAAGCTCAACATTCAGAAAACGAAGATCATGGCACCCGTCCCAACACTTCATGGGAAATAGATGGGGAAACAGTGGAAACAGTGTCAGACTTTATGTTTTGAGGCTCCAAAATCACTGCAGATGGTGACTGCAGCCATGAAATTAAAAGATGCTTACTCCTTGGAAGGAAAGTTATGACCAACCTAGATAGCATATTCAAAAGCAGAGGCATTACTTTGCCAACAAAGATCCGTCTAGTCAAGGCTATGGTTTTTCCAGTGGTCATGGATTGATGTGAGAGTTGGACTGTGAAGAAGGCTGAGTGCCAAAGAATTGATGCTTTTGAACTATGGTGTTGGAGAAGACTCCTGAGAGTCCCTTGGACTGCAAGGAGATCCAACCAGTCCATTCTGAAGGAGATCAGCCTGGGATTTCTTTGGAAGGAATGATGCTGAAGCTGAAACTCCAGTACTTTGGCCACCTCATGTTAAGAGTTGACTCATTGGAAAAGACTCTGATGTTGGGAGAGATTGGGGGCAGGAGGAGAAGGGGACGCCAGAGGATGAGATGGCTGGATGGCATCACTGACTCGATGAATGTGAGTCTGAGTGAACTCGGGGAGTTGGTGATGGACAGGGAGGCCTGGCGTGCTGTGATTCATGGAGTTGCAAAGAGTCAGACACGACTGACTGTGCATAGCACACTTGTAAATAATGTATTATTTTTCTAATATTAAAAAATAGAATTTGTATCTTATGTAATGAGTTTACACTATCTTCATTTATTACTTATATCATATTTTTTTTAATTTAGTGCTAGACATAGAATTTTTAATAATTAAATAATCCTTTGATAAAAGAGGAATAAACATGTTTATTTATCATTAGATACTAGGTGTACATGATTTTAAATTAAAAAAAGAAGTGTAGTAAGAAAGACTTCAAGAAACTTGCTTTGTTTTCAGTGTTCCATACACATCAGGGACTCATGACTGCCTACATTTTATCTCACTCTCTTTAGTGTGTGTCTTATATTTCTAGTGATACCAGAATGCCTGCTGAAGCTCCAGCCATCAATTTCAAATCGCAGGCGGCAGAAATAAGAAATAGGAAAGATATCTGCTTTTAAGGAGCATAAGCTATCTGTGTTTTATTTCATTGGTCAGAATAAACCCATAGGGTGAAATGAGAGACTGGAAAATGTAATACTTTATTGGGCATCTTATTGCCTCCCATAAGATTGGGATCTATTACTAAGAATAGGAAAATCAGTGTGTACAACTGCTGGTCTCTATCTCATTACACAGTTAAAATTATTTTTTTTCCAGATATCATCTTTAAAGGCAACTTGTAATTTTTAGACCTGAGGTTAAGGTTATTAATTTGAGTTTTTTTAATGTTATTTCATTGTGGTAGTAACTTTTAGTATTAGATCTGCCTTCTTAACAAATCTTTAAGTCTATCATACAACACTGTTGACAACAGGTACAGTGTTGTACAGAAGATCTCTAGAGCTTAAAGATTTTAATAGCAAAGATAGAATAGACGTGCAGATAAAAGGTTACCAGATTTTAAATTAGAAGACAAAAGTCAGAGGCTCAAACTTAAGGAAAATGGAAGATAATTTTAACTTTATAATTTTAATGTTATTACTATTAGCATAACCATATCCTTAGGTTGCATTATGTTGACTGGTTTACCAGTCTATAAATATTTATCTTCTTTTTAAAGTAATTTTAAAACACATTGATAAAAATTTAATTTTCTATTGACTCAAAAATTTTCAAAGCCCTCATGAAGGATCAGAAGAAGCTAGTGGGTTTCTGCAGGGTGGAAATCATTTCTCATTTTTCTTGACATATCTAGAACCTATGAGTGCCTGAGTGCCTGATCCATAATTTAGATGCCCATTAAATTCAAGTTGAAGAGACAATGTTTGAAAAAAGTGGTCTTACCAAAAATGCACATGGGCAAAGTTATTTTTTGTTTCTCCTGAGAAAAGTGAATACTGTAAAAGTGACAAGTATAAGGAGGATAGAAAGGACAGTCATTACAGGTGTTAGTGCCTTTTTTATATAAGTATAAAACTGTGTATGCTTAAGATATAGAGATTGATGATTTGATAGATGTACACATTGTAAAAAGATCAATCAAGCCACATGTTTATCATCTCTACATAGTTACTTTTTAAAATGTGTGTATGTGTGTGTGTATGTGGAAAAGACTTAAGATCCTTTTAGAAAATGTCATATTTACAATTTAGTATGAACATTGGGCAGCATGCCCTTAAGGTAGATCCCCAGAACTCATTGATCCTGTGTAAGCGAATCTCTGTACCTGCGAGGGGCAGCTCCCCATTTCCTGCCAGCAAACACATTATGCTCTCAGTTTCAGTGAGTCTCTTTTAGATCCCATGTGTAAGTGAGCTGGCATCGTCTTTATCCTCTGGGGCTTATTTCACTTACCATAGTGAGTTCTGGGTTTCTCCATCTTGTTCCAAATGACAGGATTTCCCTCTTTCTAAGCTGGAATAATGAGGTGCAGATACATCTTTGAGATTCGACTTTAATTTCATTTAGACATACACTTGATCTTTGAATAATGCAAATCTTAGGGACACCCACCCTCCCTCTAGTCAAAAATCCACATGAAATTCAAAATCTGGATCTCCTAATAAGCAGGTGATTCCCCCCAATTCTTCAGGTTCCCCATGTGTGGATGCAACTGACCACAGACCTGATAGCCCTGGAGTATTTACTACTGAAAAAATAATCCATGTGTAAGTTCAGTTCAGTTCAGTCACTCAGTTGTCTCTGATTCTTTGCAACCCCATGGACTGCAGCATGCCAGGCCTCCCTGTCCATCACCAACTTCCTGAGTTTACTCAAACTCATGTCCATTGAATCGGTGATGCCATCCAACCATCTCATGCTCTGTCAGCCCCTTCTCTTCCTGCCTTCAATCTTTCCCAGCATCAGGGTCTTTTCAAAAGAGTCAGTTCTTCACATCACGTGGTCAAAGTATTGAAGACTCAGCTTCATCATCGATCCTTCCAATGAATATTCAGGACTGATTTCCTTTAGGATGGACTGGTTGAATCCCCTTGCAGTTCAAGGGACTCTCAAGAGTCTTCTCCAACACCACAGTTCAAAAGCATCAATTCTTCAGCACTCAGCTTTCTTCATAGTCCTACTCTGGAAAAACTATAGCTTTGACTAGACGGACGTTTGTTGGCAAAGTAATATCTCTGCTTTTTAATATGCTGGCTAGGTTGGTCATAACTTTTCTTCCAAGTAGTAGTAAACATCTTTTAATTTCATGGTTGCAGTCACCATCTGCAGTGATTTTGGAGCCCCCCACCCCAACCCCTGAAAAATCATCTGCCACCGTTTCCACTGTTTCCCCATCTATTTGCCATGAAGTGATGGGACCAAATATCATGATCTTAGTTTTCTGAATGTCTTTAAAGTAACACATAACTCAACAAGCACATTTTTATACATTTTTTGAGTTACAGTTGTCAAAATACATGCACACACTGGACAAATACTGTGTATGTCAATATTTTGAGTTTTAATGTGACAAATAGGCTTGTTTAATGTTTGCACATAGGTAGTTAAGATGAGAAATCACTGTTTTATTTCTTTCTACAGTGTTACATTTAACACTGTAGCAGGCAAACAATCAATTGTAAAAGCAATTATCCAAATTAATCCCCTTGCATAGTTTCCATAAAAATGCATAAAATGTTTGTACTTTGTTCCTATCATATTTATCTTGAATATATTTACTGTAATGTGATTTTCTTTCTTGTTTCTAATAAAAATAGATTTTGCATTTTATATGTCTTCATTGATTATATTTTTGTAGTGCTTTATACCTGTTGCATTTTACAGAATTAGTTTTCCACATTAAATTGTGCAGGAGGGCGCGGGGGCGGGGCGGCGGGCGCGCGCGGCGGGAGCGCGGGCAGAGGGACGCCGGCTACCCTGGACAGCGCACCACCGGCCGCCGGGGTAAAAAATAAATAAATAAATAAATAAATTGTTCAGGAGGTGATGACGGATTCTAGATAGTTTGGGAAGTACTGAGCTTCATTAAAATTTCAGAAGAAAAATAGAAAATCTTTTCAAATATAGTAAGGTATTTGGAGTGGTATTAGTATGTAGAAACTTAACCAGTGACTTAATCAATATTTGGCTAACAAAAGAAAAAAGTATGAAGTTCAAGTTTTGAACTACTGTTGTTGAGTGAGACACTCAATTTTCTGGGAAATTCAGAAGACACAAGTTTGAAAAAGTCACGAGGAGCTAGCAAGATAGTTTATAAGTATTTGAAATGTTTGATAGATCTTTTCTGTATTTACATCATAGTTAAAATTTTCAGCGATAACTGAAAAATCATGGCACCCTTTCCTTCCCCTGAGTTTGCATGACATGGGATCATAAAATGTCACTTAGCCTCAGGTGTTTCACTAGTTATCAAAAGACAATTTCTTTGTGTTTCTCATACTCCACTGCCTCCCAGGAGTCCTGTGTATACTTTTAAAGATTTAGCCTGAAGATACATTTGAATGACATTGCATTTAGAATCATTATTATCTTGAAAAATACAAAATGCTTTTTTGGAGATCAAAATGTATTTTATGAACACAGGTGTCTACCAAGATGACAGTTTGCATGTCTCTCACATGTCTGAACTCCATCAGTGAAGTGTATCTCTAGCATGATATTTCAGATCATCTTCATTTCTCAGATGTACTTGGAGTGATGAATAACCAACAAATTAACAGGCAAATAAACATAGCTATTAACATATTTAAGAAATGAAACATACTAAGCTATCAGATTTTACAGGGATAGTTCTGACACCTTTGACTAAGTAAATCAATATATCTTATTGCTTATTTATAAGTTCAATTTTCATGACGGCTTATGACTGTCATCTGTCACACTGTTCAGATATTTTGCATTTATTTGTATAATTATTTATATATATCTGTCTTCTCACTATACTGTATATACCTTATTTATTCCTTATTAGTAACTAGCATTCAGCCTGACAAAGATTAGGGGCTAAATAAATATGAGTAAATGAAAGATGGACTTTATTAAACATACAGTCTGACCAGAACAAAATGCTTGTTAATTACCAAGTTCCATTTGCTTGTCAGTAGCCTTCTGCCTGCTGCTACTGCTACTGCTAAGTCGCTTCAGTTGTGTCTGACTCTGTGCGACCCCATAGACGGCAGCGCACCAGGCTTCCCGGTCTCTGAGATTGTCCAGGCAAGAATACTGGAGTGGATTGCCATTTCCTCCTCCAATGCATGAAAGTGAAAAGTGAAAGTGAAGTTGCTCAGTCCTGTCTGACTCGTAGCGACCCTATGGACTGCAGCCCACCAGGCTCCTCCGTCCATGGGATTTTCCAGGCAAGAGTACTGGAGTGGGGTGCCATTGCCTTCTCTGAGCCTTCTGCCTAGGGACACTAAAAAGATTTGAAATGCTGGTTGTTATTATTTTTAGGCATGGCTGTTCAGTGATTCTATTATTAAAAGAAAATTAATTTTCTTCTCATGCAAAAATGAAGTAACTAGCCCATTCTTAGAATGCATTTTGAATTTCCTAGAAGAAAATGCACTTTGAAATGCTCGTTTCTTCTTTCTACAGTTATTTGAAATATGGCAGAGAGGGTTTCTCTTTCAGAGAAGCCTCTTAACCATTCTACTCCAATAATTCTAGTAACCCAGGTCTCTAAAAGAATCTTCTCTGAGAGGCTCATTCCGTGCCACTAACCTGTGAACATCTGCTTTCCAGCAAATATCTGTATTTTAGAGAACAGTGGAGCTTATCACTGTGATTTGTTTTCCTCCTTATGAAACTGATCAAAAGCACTTTTCATTCAAAATGTTATAAATAATCTTGTCCACCAGGGCTTCCCCTGGTGGTTCAGACAGTAAAGAATCCGCCCGCATTGCGGGAGACCTGGGTTCCATCCCTGGGTTGGGAAGATCCGCTGGAGAAGGGAAAGGCTCCATTGCTCTGACCTGGAGAATTCCATCAACTGTATAGTCCATGGGGTAGCAAAGAGTCGGACACGAGTGCGCGACTTTCACTTTTATATTGTTTTAACACTTTCATGCAAAATTATATCTGAGAGCATTTAACAGTTCTTGAAGACGAGCTCTGTCGCCCTGGCGGGCCGCCCTCCTGTCCCACGCGGCGGGGCAGCGCCGGCCTCAACCCAGGAGAGCGTTCGGGGAGCGCGCGGGCGGCTGGCCCCTGCTGCGGGCTGGCGGGCGGCGGCGACGGGCGGCTCCGCGGTGTGGGGACCACACACCGCCCGCCCGCGCCCGGCCCCTTGTCCTCGCGCGGCGAAGGTCCCGCGCGGCGGCGCTGGCGGCGGGACACGGTGGGCCCTGCGCGAATTACAGGCGTTCCTTCTGAGGCTCCATGTTAAGCCTCTCCCGGACGCGCCCTCCCGGCTCCCCGTCCCCGAAAGCCGCACCCCGGGGCCCCAAGGAACCGCGCTACCGGCCCGCACCCCGCGTTCCCGGCCCCGGGCCTCAGGCTGCGGCATCGCCAGCCCCCAGCCGCCGCCGGGACCGCGCGCCCGCGCCGCGGTCTGGTTCCGGAGCGGGGGCAGCCTCGGAAGGGTGAGGAAAGGGGCGCCGGCGGCGTCCGGGGGCTGCGGTGTCCGTGCCGGGCTCCGGCCGCGGCTGAGTTTGGGGGAGAGCGAGCCTGCGCCCCGGGGGGCGGCGGGGTGGGGACCGGTGCATTTTGGTTACTAGTTTTCTCTCAGGTTGAGGAGTCAAGAACTGAAAATTAGATGGTTTTTTGGATTTGAGGATGTGGAAGATCCTATGATTCCTCATGTGAGTTAACTATTTGGACCTTAATGTCCGACGACGAGTCTCTCAGCGTTTAACTTTGTTAATTATGGCTTTCTCTTTATAAATTTAGACTTTTTTCTCTCTGTAGGCAGATCTGTCAATGTTATTTTTAAAGTTCCTGGCCGGGATGTCATTCTGAGAGAACGCCTGTTCGCCTCAGCTGAACATAGATAGTTTCCCATCCTTTCCTCTGGTCTGAGTTTTGATTTGCTTCGGTGCTCCTTCTGACCTTCTTTTGTCCTGCTGGTGAGAGCAGGGCTCCCAGCTCTTCCCAATGATTTCCATCTCCGGCTCTCTATTGAGATCCCTGCTCTGTTCCTGCTAGGTGGAGGTAGTGTCTGGGCTCTCCAAGCAGTCTCTGTTGACAGACCATGGTGGGAGGGACCCCTCCTTACCGTGGTGGGAGTGGGAGTTCCAGCTCCCCATTTTCTTATTAATAAGGTTTGAGAAATGTTCATTCATCCATAACATCATTGGCCACCCACCAGGGGATACACTTTCAGTTGGCGAATTTAAAAAAGACATACTCTTTGCTCTCAAGCAGTTAAAAGGGTGTAACATCAGAAGTGGAAATGTGCATTTTTATAAACATTTATAAATGGTTGAAATGTGTACTAAAATTGTATGCATGATTATACTGCAAAACTACAAATATGTTCCTTAATGTTTAGTTAAAAATCAGCTGGGAAGCTTATATCACAAAAGAATAAAGGTAAATAAATCTGATAGGGTATAATTTAAAATTATATAATGCAGTGTTGATTTTAGCGTTATTCATTATAGTCTATTCATATTAAAACTTTTCATAAAGTATATATAAGTTTAACACATACTGAAAACCTATAATGATATTAAAAACTCGATTCATTATTCAATATTTTATTTTTGGAACACATTAATATAAAATTTGATGATTTAAGAAAATATAATCTTGATAAGGATTATAAAGAACAATTTACTAATAAAATGAAAATAAACATAACAATCAAGGGTCAGAATTAGAAATGACTTTATTGAAGTACAGATATGTTTGTTGAAAAAACATCTTTCCCATTTCTTAGTTTAAACTTGTGAGAAGTAGACATTGTCACTAAAATCCATTAAAATAGTTTAGCTCCTTAACCAGGATCTGTATTTCACTATATATTAGTTGCTGCTGCTGCTACTGCTGCTAAGTAGCTTCTGTCGCGTCCAACTCTGTGTGACCCCACAGACGGTAGCCCACCAGGCTCCCCCTTCCCTGGGATTCTCCAGGCAAGAACACTGGAGTGGGTTGCCATTTCCTCCTCCAATGCATGAAAGTGAAAAGTGAAAGTGAAGTTGCTCAGTCATGTCTGACTCTTAGCGACCCCATGGACTGCAGCCCACCAGGCTCCCCCATCCATGGGATTTAACAGGCAAGAGTACTGGAGTGGGGTGCCACTGCCTTCTCTGGTTATGATCATGAAAAACACATTTTCTAATTCAATAATTTTAAAGCTATTTGTCTCTTTATCACAAATGTGATGGCTAGTGGAAATTTTGGCTGAAAGTACCAATATGTTGCTCTTAAGTCTGCACTTAAACAAGAGCTGGAAACAGTTCAACCTCGCTTCAATTTATGCCATCTCCCTTCCTTCCCATTCCTATCACAAAGCAGTTTCACAGTTAAAGGGAGGATTAATATTGGTGTAAGTAGATAAATAGTTTGGATATAAGAAATCATGAATTGATGTGGTCCACTTATATATTTCCCCACCTCAAATTATGTTTCATTCAACCCCTGGCTTCAAATACACTGGTTGTTCATGGCCAAGGATTTTGAAGAAACAAAATGTGATGGCTTTAAAGGACTAAGCTTGCAAAGTACAAATAGTAATTTTTCCTCTTTAAAAATCTTCAGTTAATTAAGGCCTAGATAAGAGATTGGAGTGAAAAAAGAAAAAAAAAAAAAAACTCATCATAAGGGAAATTATGTCACATTGTAACCCAAAGAAGATGGAAAACAGGATTAAAAAGTATAGCCATTCAACTTCTTAATCTTAGATTGGGCTTCCCTAGTGGCTCAGACTGTAAAGAATCTGCCTGCAATGTGGGAGACCCATGTTCCATCCCTGGGTTGGATCCCCTGGAAAAAGGAATGGTTACCCACTCCAGTATTCTTCCCTGGAGAAGTCCATGGATGGAGGAGCCTGATGGGCTAAAGTCCATGGGGTTGCAAAGAGTTGGACACCATGGAGTGATTATGAATAAATGTAAAAAGTCTAAGCTGTATTGGACAAGACCTAGAGTTCAGTTGCTCAGCGGTGTCCAACTCTTTGAGACCCCATGGACTGCAGTGCACAAGGCTTTCCTATCCATCACCAACTCTCAGAGATTGCTCAAACCCGTGTCCCTCGCCTTGGTGATGCCATCCAACCACCTCATCCTCTGTCCACCCTTTCTGTCTTCAATCTGTCACAGCATCAGGGTATTGTTCAGTGAGTCAGTTCTTCACATGGGGTGGCCGAAGTATTGGAGCTGAAGCTTCAGCATCAGTCCTTCCAATAAATATGCAAGATTCATTTGCTTTAGCATTGACTGGTCTGATCTCCTTGCAGTCCAAGGGACTCTCAAGAGTTTTGTCAAACACCACAGTTCAAAAGCATCAATTCTTTGGCACTCCGCTATCTTTATGGTCCCAATTCTCACATCCACACATGCCTACTAGAAAAACAATAGCATTGACTATACTGACGTTTGTCGACAAACTAATGTCTCTGCTTTTGAATATGCTGTCTAGGTTGAATCATAGCTTTTCTTCCAAGGAAAAAGCTTCTTTTAATTTCATGGCTGCAGTTACCATCTGCAGTGATTTTGGAGCCCAAGAAAATAGTCTGTCACTGTTTCCATTCCTTCCCCAACTATTTGCCATGAAGTGATGGGACCAGATATGATGATCTTCGTTTTTTGAATGTTACACTTTAAGCCAGCTTTTTTACTCTCTTCTTTCACTTTCATCAAGAGGCTGTTTAGTTCCTTATCACTTTCTGCCATAAGGGTGATGTCATCTGCATATCTGAGCTTATTGATATCTCTTCTGGCAATCTTGATTCCAGCTTTTGCTTCAGCAAGCTCGGCATTTTGCATGATGTACCCTGCATCAGTTCAGTTCAGTTCACTCGCTCAGTCATATCAGACTCTTTGGGACCCCATGGACTGCAGCATGCCAGGCCTCCCTGTCCATCACCAACTCCTACAGTTTACTCAAACTCAGGTCCATTGAGTCTGTGATGCCATCCAGCCATCTCATCCTCTGTCGTACCCTTCTCCTGGCTTCAGTCTTTCCAAGCATCAGGGTCTTTTCAAATGAGTCAGTTCTTTGCATCAGGTGGCCAAAGTTTTGGAGTTTTAGCTTCAGCATCAGTCCTTGCAATTAATATTCATGACTGATTTCCTTTAGTTATATAAGCAGAGGGACAATAGGCAGCCTTGATGTACTCCTTTCCCAGTATCGAACCAGTGTGTTGTTCAATGTCTGGTTCTAAATGTTGTTTTTCCTGCATACAAATTTCTCTGGAGGCAGGTAAGGTGGTCTGGTAATCCCATGTCTTTTAAGAATTTTCCACAGTTTTTTGTGATCCACAGAGTCAAAGGGTTTGGTGTAGTCAATAAAGCAGAAGTAAATGTTTTTCTGGAACTCTCTTGCTTTTTCTATGATCCAGCAGATGTTGGCAATTTGCTCTCTAGTTCCTCTGCCTTTTCTAAATCCAGCTTGAACATCTGGAAGTTCACAGTTCACGTTCTGTTGAAGCCTTCTTGGAGAATTTTGAGTATTACTTTGCTAGCATGTGAAATGAGTGCAATTGTGTGGTAGTATGAACATTTTTGGCATTGCCTTTCTTTGGGAATTGGAAGGAAAACTGACATTTCCCAGTCCTTTGGCCACTGCTGAGTTTCCAATTTTGCTTACCTATTGAGTGCAGCACTTTCACAGCATCATCTTTTAGCATTTGGAATAGCTCAGCTGGAATCCCATTATCTCCACTAGCTTTGTTCCTAGTGATGCTTCCTAAGGCCCACTTGACTTCACACTCCAAGATGTCTGACTCTAGGTGAGTGCTCACCCCATTGTAGTTATCTGGGTCATGAAGATCTTTTTGTGTAGTTCTTTTGTGTATTCTTGCCACCTCTTCTTAATATCTTCTGCTTCTGTTAGGTCCATACCATTTCTGTCATTTATTTTGCCCATCTTTGCCTGAAGTGATCCCTTGGTATCTCTAATGTTGTTGAAGAGTTCTCTAGTTCTTTCCCATTCTATTATCTCCTCTATTTCTTTGCATTGCTCACTGAGGAATGCTTTCTTATCTCTCCTTTCTATTCCATGGAACTCTGCATTCAAATGGGCATTGCTTTCCTTTTCTCCTTTGCCTTTTGTTTCTCTTCTTTTCTCAGCTATTTCTAAGGCCTCCTTAGAGGCATTCCTGCATTTTTAAAAATGCCTTTTTTTTTTTTTTTTTTTTTTTGCCTTTTTGCAACCATTTTGCCTTTTTGCATTTCTTTTTCATGGGGATGGTCTTGATCACTGCCTCCTGTACAATGTCCCAAACCTCTATCCATATTTCTTCAGTCACTCTCAGATCTGGTCTCTTGAATCTATTTGTCACTTCCACTGTATACTTGTGAGGGATTTGATTTAGGTCATAACTGAATGGCCTAGTGGTTTTCCCTCCCTTCAATTTACGTCTGCATTTTGTGAAAAAAGAGTTCATGAGCTGATCCACATTTAGCTCCTTTTCCTGTTTTTGCTAACAGTATAGAGCTTCTCCATCTTTGGCTGCAAAGACTAAAATCAGTCTGCTTTTGGTATTGACGTTCTGGTGATGTCCATATGTAGAGTCATCTCTTGTGTTGTTAGAAGAGGGTGTTTGCTATGACCAGTGCATTCTTTTTGCAAAACTCTGTTACCTTTGCCCTGCTTCATTTTGTACTCCAAGGCTATATTTGCCTGTTACTCTAGGTAGCTCTTGACTTCCTACTTTTGCATTCCAGTCTCCAATGATGAAAAGGACCACTTTTTTGGGTGTTAGTTCTAGAAGGTCTTGTAGATCTTCATAGAACTGTTCAATTTCAGCTTGCTCAGCATTACTGATTGGGGCATAGACTTGGATAACTGTGATATTGAGTGGCTTGCCTTGGAAAGGAACTGAGATCATTCTGTCATTTTTGAGATTGCACCTCAGTACTGCATTTTGGACTCTTGTTGACTATGAAGGATACTCCATTTCTTCTGAGGGATTCTTGCCCACAGTAGTAGATATAATGGTCATCTGAATTAAATTCACCCATTCCAGTCCATTTTAGTTCACTGATTCCTAAAATGTCGATGTTCACTCTTTCCATTTCCTGTTTGACCACTTCCAATTTACCTTGATTCAAGGGACAAATATTCCAGGTTCCTTTGCAATGTTGTTCTTTGCAGTATCTGACTTTACTTCCATCATCAGTCACCTCCACAGCTGGGCATTTTTTTTTTTCTCTTTGACTGTTTCTCTTCATTCTTTCTGGAGTTATTGCTCCACTCATCTCCAGTAGCATATTGTGTACCTACTGTCCTTGGAAGTTCATCTTTCATTGCCATGTCTTTTTGCCTTTCCATATTGTTCATGGGGTTCTCAAGGCAAGAATACTGGTTTGCCATTCCTTTCTCCAGTGAACCACATTTTGTTGAACTCTCCACTATGACCCGTCCATCTTGGGTGGCTTTACATGGCTCATAGTTTCATTGAGTTAGACAAGGCTGTGGTCCATGTGATCAGTTTGGTTAGTTTTCTGTGACTGTGGTTTTCATTCTATCTGCCCTCTGAGGGATAAGGATAAGAGGCTTGTGGAAGCTTCCCGATGGGAGAGACTGATTTTGGGGGAAACTGGGTCTTGTTCTTACAGGCAGGATCATGTTTACTCAGTCTTTAATCCAATTTTCTCTTGATTTGGGCTTCTTTGTTCTTTGTTCTTTTTTGCTTGGCCTGAGGCCAAACTATAGTAAGAGTAATGAAGATAATGGTGATTTCTTTCAAAAGGAGTTGTGCATGCACTGTTGTATTCAGTGCCCCTGACGCTGCAGCAGGCCACTGTCGACCCATGCCTCCACCAGAGATTTTTGGTTCCTCACAGGCAAGTCTGGTACAATCTCTTGTGGGGATGCTGTTCTTTTCTTCTGGCTTCTGGTGTGCACAAGATTTTCTTTGTGCCCTGCAAGAGTCTGTTTCCCCAGTCCAGTGGAAGTTCTGGAATCAAATCCCACTGGCCTCCAAAGTCAAATTCTCTGGGGTTCTCAGTACCTTTCCCAGACCCCAGGTTGGAAAATCTGATGTGGGTCCTAGAACTTTCTTAACAATTCTAGAAGACTTAGAGTGTTAATGTATTTGTTAAAATATAAGATTAACCCATATAAAATTTAAATATAATAAAACACATAGCATGTGTCTCTGGGAAGGAAGATGGTAATATTTATGTGTATATAATACTGTGTTCCAGCTTGTAACTCAGCCCACCCAGCATTTCTGTGATGTCTTCAGCATGTAGGTTGAACAGACAGGGTGACCGCAGACAGCCGTGTGGTACTCCTTTCTCAGTCTTGAACCAGTCAGTTTCCCACACAGGGTTTTCACTGCTGTTTCTTGAACCACATTCAGGTTTCTCAGGAGACAGGTAAGATGGTCTGATATTCCCATCTCTCTAAGCACTTTACACAGTTTGTAATGATCCACACAATCAAAGGCTTTAGTATAGTTGATGAAAAAGAGATTGATGTTTTTCTGACATCTGATTATAGAGAAAGATGTTTTACTTTCTCTATAATCCAGTGAATGCTGGCAGTTTGATCTCTAGTTCCTCTTCCTTTTCTAAACCCAGCTTGGACATCTCGAAGTTCTTGGTTCACATAATGCTGAAGCCTTGCATGCAGGATTTTAAGCATGACCTTACTAGCATGGGAGATGAGAGCAACTGTCTGATGGCCAGCACATTCTTTGGTACTATCCTTTTTGGCAATTGTGATGAAGATTGACCTTTTCCAGTCCTGTGGCCACTGCTGGGTCTTTCAGATCTGCTGACATAAGGAATGTAAAACCTTGCTGGCATCATCCTTTAGGGGTTTGAATTGTTCTTCTGGAAGTTCATTACATCTACTAGCTTTGTTAACAGCAGTACTTCTTAAGGCCCACTTGAACTCCAGAATGTCTGGCCCTAGGTCACTAACCACACCATCATAGTAATCTGGTTCATTAAGATCTTTTTAATACAGTTTTTCCATGTAATTTTTCCATCTTTATCTCTTCAGTGTCTACTAGGTTTTTATCCTTCATTGTGCCCATCTTTGGATATAATGGTCCCTTGATGTTTCCAATTTTCCTGAAGAGATCTCTAGTCTTTCCCCTTTTGTTGTTTCTTTTATTATTAAAACCTGTTCATTGAAGAAGGCCTTCTTGTCTCTGCTAGCTATTCTTTGAAACTCTGCATTTAATTGGATTTACCTTTCCCTCTTTCACTTGCTTTTCACTTCTCCATTCTTCTGATGTTTGTAAAGCCTCCTCAGATCACCACTTTGCCTTCTTGCTTTTCTTTTTCCTTGGGATAGTTTTGTTTTCTGCCTCCTGTACAGTATTACAAACCTCTGTCCATAGTTCTTCAGGCACACAGTTAAGTAGATCTAATCCCTTGAATCTATTTATTACCTCTGTTGTGAATTCATACAGGATTTGATTTAAGTCATGCCTGACTGACCTAGTATTGTCCCCAGTTTTCTTTAGTTTAAGCCTGAATTTTTCTATGAACAGCTGATCATCTGAGCCACAGTCAGCTCTGGCCCTTGTTTGTGCTAAATGTACAGTTTCTCCATCTTCAGCTACAAAGAATGTAATCAGTTTGATTTTGGTATTGATCATTTGGTGATATCAATGTGTAAAGTCATCTCTTGTGTTGTTCAAAAAGGGTATTTGCTATGTCTAGTGCATTCTCTTGACAGAATTCAAGAGCCTCTTGATGAGCGTGACAGAGAGGAGTAGACGAGCCAGCTTAAGACTAAGTATTTAAGAAACTAAGATCATCGCATCTGGGCCCATTACTGCACAGCAAATAGAAGGGGAAAAGGTGGAAGTAGTGATAGATTTCCTCTTCCTGTGCTCTAAAATCACTGCAGATTGTGACTGCAGCCATGACATCATAAGATGATTGCTTCTTGGCAGGAAAGCAATGACAAACCTAGATTCTGTGTTGAATAGCAGACATTACTCTGCTGACAAAGTCTGTATAGTCCAGGCTATGGTCTTCCCAGTGGTCATGTACAGTTGTGAGAGCTGGACCTTACGGAAGCCAGAACATCAACAAATTGATGCCTTTGAATTGTGGTGCTGGAAGACACCAGAAAGTCCCTTGAACAGCAAGATCAAACCAATCAATCTTATGGGAGATCAACCCTGAGTATTCACTGGAAGAACTGATGCTGAAGCTGAAGCTCCGGTGATTTGGTCATCTAATGCAAACATGACTTGTTGGAAAAGTCCTGGATGCTGTGGAAGATTGTGGGTAGAAGGAGAATAGGGCATCAAAGGATGAGATGCCTGGACAGCATCACGGATGCAATGAACATGAACATGGGCAAACTCTGGGAGATGGTGAGGGACAGGGAGGCCTGTTGTGTTGCAGCCCATGGGGTTGCAAAGAATTGGACACAGGTGGAAACAAATTCTATGCTAGTATATATATGTTTGTTTAAACATACATACATTTTCAGACATATTTAGATATATCTATTTAGATATATGGAGAAGGCAATGGCACCCCACTCCAGTACTCTTGCCTGGAAAATCCCGTGGACAGAGGAGCCTGGTAGGCTGCAGTCCATGGGGTCGCTAAGATTCGGACACGACTGAGCAACTTCAATTTCTCTTTTCACTTTCATGCATTGGAGAAGGAAATGGCAACCCACTCCGGTGTTCTTGCCTGGAGAATCTCAGGGACGGAGGAGCCTGGTCGGCTGCCGTCTATGGGGTCACACAGAGTCGGACACGACCGAAGTGACTTAGCATAGCATAGCATTTACATATATATGCTACAGGTCATTCATATTGAAGTATTTGAATCTGCCAATCAGAATGTTTGTGATTTTAGAATTGTCATTGTGTATTTTATTCTTTTTTTTTAAATTTTATTTTATTTTTAAACTTTACAATATTGTATTAGTTTTGCCAAATGTCGAAATGGATCCGCCACAGGTATACATGTGTTCCCCATCCTGAACCCTCCTCCCTCCTCCCTCCCCATACCATTCCTCTGGGTCATCCCTGTGCACCAGCCCCAAGCATCCAGTATCATGCATCGAACCTGCACTGGCAACTCGTTTCATACATGATGTTATACGTGTTTCAATGCCATTCTCCCAAATCTTCCCACCCTCTCCCTCTCCAACAGAGTCCATAAGACTGTTGTATACATCAGTGTCTCTTTTGCTGTCTCGTACACAGGGTTATTGTTACCATCTTTCTAAATTCCATATATATTTTATTCTAAATATAAAGAACAAGCTCTTTTTTCCTATATTTAAGCCCTAAGAGACTACTTGAAAAATAGCTCAAGCTAATTAGTGATGACCCAAAAGTAGAGGAAAAAATAACTCTTGGACTATGTTGGTTACTGCAGCACCTCTGAAGGGCCCAGAGGCATTCATACAAAATATTTAGGGCTGGAATTGTTTTGTTTTTGTTAGATCGTTTTAATGTCCCAGATCCCTTTAACACTTAGTACCTTACACAAATTGCAGTCACTTTTTGAAAGTGAAAAATAATGTTTTATTCTCAAATAACTTCACATCTTTTACTTGGTCTACTGACCATACCAGATAATGGGGGTGGAGGGTTCAATTCATTACTCTTTAAGATTCAGAAAGCACTATGCTCAGGCACAATAAATAAGACCTATGACAAAGATGATGTATATTGGTTTACACTGTTCTTTAATAAAATATACTTTTATTATTGAAAATAGTATACATTACTAAAATATATTTTATCATTTAAAAAGTCTCTAATTATAAAAATGAGTATTTTGTTAGCCATAACAAATGAAATAATGCTATTTGCAGCAACATGGACCTAGAGATTATTATATTAAGTCAGACATATGATGTCATATTAAGTCAAATGTTTGATGTCACTTGTGTGCAAAATCTAACATAATGGTACAAATGAACTTACTTACAGAACAAAAATAGGCTCAGATACTGAAAACAGGCTGATGATTACCAAAGGGTTTAGCAGGGGCAGGGGGATAAATTAGGAGTTCAGGATTGACAGATACACACTACTCTAAATAAAATAGATAATCACGGACTTCCTGATGGTCCAGTGGTTAAGAATCTGTGCTTCCAATGCAGAGGACATGGTTCAATCTCTGGTCCAGAGAACTAAGATCCCACAGTGCTATGAGGTATAGCCAGAACAACAATAATGAAAGGCAAGCTCCAGAATGGTGTATGTAGAATTGAAAGGTTGTTGTTGAATCACGCGAAGACACCGGGATTCTTGGCCCCTGGAGGAGAAGAATTCAATCCGGGGCCAGAGATGAGGCTTGATTGCTCAGAGCTTTTGTGTAATAAAGCTTTATTAAAGTATAAAGGAGATAGAGAAAGCTTCTGACATAGGCATCAGAAGGGGGCAGAAAGAGTACCCACTTGCTTGTGTTAACAATGAGGTTATATAATCCAAAGAATGTCTGGAGGGTGTAAAGACCTCATCAGACCTACTCCCATAATTTACATTTTAAGATAACACTGTCCTCAGGCAAGATACATCCTTGTAAAGACCAGGTCTACTCCCATAATTTTAAGATAACAGAAGGTTGAATCCAAAGACTGTTCTTAGGCAGGATACATTATTGTTATATAATCCTAAGGAATGTGGAGAAAGAAAAAAAGTTTGTCCTTTATTCCTCCTTGAGAATTCCAGACCCCTCTCTCCTTGGGGACCCCTAGACTCCCTATCAACGTGCCTAGGAAATGACTCTCTCAGAATGATATCATTTATTACAAAGGACCTACTGTGTAACATAAAATGGAAAAGACTCTGAAAAGGAATATATATATTCAGATATATATATACATATACGTCTGAATCACCTTATTGTATACCTGAAACTAACACAATATTGTAAATTATATGTCACTTAATTTTTTTTTTCAAAGAGAAGAAACGTGTAGTTTGTCAGCTAAAGCATTCACTTGGAAAATAGAAGTAAAACTGCTAATTTGTTACTAATTCATTTTTGTGCTTTAAGTTACTGTTCTCCTTTTCTCCTCTTTCCTCTTTTTCTTTTCACAGAAAGCAGTACTCACAATAAATCTTACCCAGACTTACAATTAAATAAGAGTATCAGAACATCTGGGTTTGTAATGTTCAAGCCAGGAGGTTAGCAAATTATTACATTCTGGCTTCTCTTTCTTCTTTACTACTGTTTTGAAGGTCAGGATATTACCGGGGGTGAGGGTTGAGAGGCTGAATTTATGATATAGATAAAACTGTTATCTGTTTGCATAGGAAAACTGAGGCAAAAAATGACTAAAACTTCCTCAGCCATAGATATTAGACTTTAAAAGAACTGCACTTAGGTTATTAAAAGATTGATTGCAATCATTTTCTTAAAACTTTGTGCATGCAAGTCTGAAGAGAAAATGGTGTAGTAGTAATGATAACAGTGTGTTGAACAATAGTGTAGATTTGTGCTTTTTAACACATTGCATATGTTTTAGCCCTCACCCTGAAGTCAAATCAATTTAAGTTTTGTAATGGGTGGAGTACAGTTATTAAAAATTTCCTTATCCCCTGCCTTTTAGTATGAATACAAATAGTGGTTTAAAATGACATTCTTATCATCTATATTCTTGTGATCTGTAGAATTTTATTGGAAACAAGGGAGCAATACAACAACTGATTCGAATAACCAACCTGCTTCAGTGTGAAAAAAATTAATGTGAAGTACTGGAGAAGTGGTGTTGAATATATGCTCCGTCTTTTGTAAGTTAATTACACTGTTCAAAACTGTTTACAAACAGTTCAGTTGAGGTCAGTTCAGTCGCTCAGTCATGTCTGACTCTGAGACCCCATGAATTGCAGCACACCAGGCCTCCCTGTCCATCAACTCCCAGAGTTGACCCAAAATCCTGCCCATCGACTCGGTGATGCCATCTAGCGATCTCATCCTCTATCCTCCCCTTCTCTGCCTGCCCCCAGCATTCTCTGATGCCCTCCCAGCATCAGAATCTTTTCCAATAAGTCAACTCTTCGCATGAGGTGGCCAAAGTATTGCAGTTTCAGCTTTAGCATCAGTCCTTCCAAAGAACACCCAGGACGGATTTCCTTTAGAATGGATTGGTTGGATCTCCTTGCAGTCCAAGGGACTCTCAAGAGTCTTCTCCAACACAACAGTTCAAAAGCCTCAGTTCTTCGGTGCTCAGCATTCTTCACAGTCCAATTTTCACATCCATACATGACCACTGGAAAGACCATAACCTTGACTAGATGGACCTTTGTTGGCAAAGTAATGTCTCTGCTTTTGAATATGCTATCTAGGTTGGTCATAACTTTCCTTCCAAGGAGTAAGCATCTTTTAATTTCATGGCTGCAATCACCATCTGCAGGTATTTTGGAGCCCTAAAAAATGAAGTCTGACACTGTTTCCCCATCTATTTCCCATGAAGTGATGGGACTGGATGCCATGATCTTCGTTTTCTGAAAGTGGCGCTTTAAGCCAATTTTTTCACTCTCCACATTCATGTTCATCAAGAGGCTTTTTAGTTCCTCTTCACTTTCTACCATAAGGGTGGTGTCATCTGCATATCTGAGGTTATTGATATTTCTCCCGGCAATCTTGATTCCAGCTTGTGCTTCTTCCAGCCCAGGGTTTCTCATGATGTATTCTGCATAGAAGTTAAACAAGCAGGGTGACAATATACAGCCTTGATGTACTCGGTTTCCTATTTGGAACCAATCTGTTGTTCCATGTCCAGTTCTAACGGTTGCTTCCTGACCTGCATATAGGTTTCTCAAGAGGCAGGTCAGGTGGTCTGGTATTCCCATCTCTTTCTGAATTTTCCACAATGTATTGTGATCCACACAGTCAAAGCCTTTGGCATAGTCAGTATAGCAGAAATAGATGTTTTTCTGGAACTCTCTTGCTTTTTCCATGATCCAGCGCATGTTGGCAATTTGATCTGTGGTTCCTCTGTCTTTTCTAAAACAGCTAAAACATGAGGAAGTTCACGGTTCCTGTATTGCTGAGACCTGGCTTGGAGAATTTTGAGCATTAGTTTACTAGTGTGTGAGATGAGTACAATTGTGCAGTAGTTTGAGCATTCTTTGGCATTGCTTTTCTTTGAGCTTGGAATGAAAACTGAATTTTTCTACTCCTGTGGCCACTGGTGAGTTTTCCAAATTTGCTGGCATATTGAGTGCAGCACTTTCACAGCATCATCCTCCAGGATTTGAAAGAGCTCAACTGAAATTCCATCGTCTCCACTAGCTTTGTTCGTAGTGATGCTTTCTAAGGCCCACTTGACTTAACATTCCAGGATGTCTGGCTCTAGGTAAGTGATTACACCATCGTGATTATCTGGGTGGTGAAGCTCTTTTTTGTACAGTTCTTCTGTGTATTCTTGCCACCTCTTCTTAATATCTTCTGCTTCTGTTAGGTCCATACCATTTCTGTCCTTTATTGAGCCCATCTTTGCATGAAATGTCCCCTTGATATCTCTGATTTTCTTGAAGCGATCTCTAGTCTTTCCCATTCTGTTGCTTTCCTCTATTTCTTTGCATCGATCGCTGAAGAAGCCTTTCTTATCTCTTCTTGCTATTCTTTGGAACTCTGCATTAAGAAGAGGTGGCAAGAATACACAGAAGAACAGTACAAAAAAGATCTTCACGACCAAGATAATCACGATGGTGTGATTACTCACCTAAAGTCAGACATCCTGGAATGTAAAGTCAAGTGGGCCTTAGAAAGCATCACTACAAACAGAGCTAGTGGAGGTGATGGAATTCCAGTTGAGCTCTTTCAAATTTTGAAAGATGATGCTGTGAAAGTGCTACACTCAATATGCCATCAAATTTGGAAAACTCAGCAGTGGCCACAGCACTGGAAAAGGTCAGTTTTCATTCCAATCTCAAAGAAAGGCAATGCCAAAGAATGCTCAAACTACTGCACAATTGTACTCATCTCACACACTAGTAAAGTAATGCTCAAAATTCTCCAAGCCAGGCTTCAGCAATACATGAACCGTGAACTTTCTGATGTTCAAGCTGGTTTTAGAAAAGGCAGAGGAACCAGAGACCAAATTGCCAACATCTGCTGGATCATGGAAAAAGCAAGAGAGTTCCAGAAAAACATCTATTTCTGCTGTACTGACTATGCCAAAGGCTTTGACTGTGTGGATCACAATACACTGCGGAAAATTCAGAAAGAGATGAGAATACCAGACCACCTGACCTGCCTCTTGAGAAACCTATATGCAGGTCAGGAAGCAACCGTTAGAACTGAACATGGAACAACAGACTGGTTCCAAATAGGAAACCGAGTACGTCAAGGCTGTATATTGTCACCCTGCTTATTTAACTTATATGCAGAGTACAGCATGAGAAATGCAGGGCTGGAAGAAGTACAAGCTGGAATCAAGATTGCCGGGAGAATTATCAATAACTTCAGATATGCAGATGACACCACCCTTATGGCAGAAAGTGAAGAGGAACTAAAACGCCTCTTGATGAACATGAATGTGGAGAGTGAAAAAGTTGGCTGAACGCGCCACATTCAGAAAACGAAGATCATGGCAACCAGTCCCACCACTTCATGGGAAATAGATGGGGAAACAGTGTCAGACTTATTTGGGCTCCAAAATACCTGCAGATGGTGATTGCAGCCATGAAAATAAAAGACACTCCTTGGAAGGAAAGTTACGACCAACCTAGATAGCATATTCAAAAGCAGAGACATTACTTTGCCAACAAAGGTCCGTCTAGTCAAGGCTATGGTTTTTGCAGAGGTCATCTATGGATGCGAGATTTGGACTGTGAAGAAAGCTGAGCTCTGAAGAATTGATGCCTTTGAACTGTGATGTTATAGAAGACTCCTGAGAGACCCTTGCACTGCAAGGATACCCAACCAGTCCATTCCAAAGGAGATCAGTCCTGGGTGTTCTTTGGAAGGAATGATGCTAAAGCTGAAACTCCAGTACTTTGGCCACCTAATGGGAAGAGTTGACTCATTGGAAAAAGTCTGATACTGGAAGAGATTGGAGGCATGAAGAGAAGAGGACAACAGAGAGGATGAGATGGCATCATCCCTCTAGATGGACATGAGTTTGAGTGATCTCTGGTAGTTGGTGATGGACAGGGAGGACTGGCATGCTGCATTCATAGGGTCACAAAGAGTTGGACATTACTGAGTGAGTGAACTGACTGAACTAATATTCCTTAGGTTTCAAAGGGCAGATCCAAACAGTTGCTGATAAGAGAAGGGAGGGGATATAAAAACAGAGGAGAAACAATCAAAGGGTGGTACAGCCTTAGGGCAAGATCTGGTTCTTACTCAGGGAAGACCCATAACAATATCTTTGAGTTCTTCTATGGAATTGGGATCCCCACCCAGGTGGAAGATGTTAACTTTAGGATGAGCACAAGATTCCTGGAACACCACCCTGTTGCCTTACCCCAAATTTTG
Source organism: Bos indicus (assembly GCF_029378745.1). Taxonomy (NCBI): domain Eukaryota; kingdom Metazoa; phylum Chordata; class Mammalia; order Artiodactyla; family Bovidae; genus Bos; species Bos indicus. The sequence goes on from NC_091775.1 coordinate 7,255,035, forward strand.
CCTTCCTTTGCTGGGGACTAGTGATAACCATCTTGTAAGGTATACTGTTTGGCCCTTGTTTCTTCTCTGACAGGGTCCGAGAGTTTTAGACTAAATTGCTGTTACTACAAGGATGGAATCCAGTTTCAGATACAGAATACCTCAACTTAGATCAGGTAGAGAGAGACTTTTACTCTGCTAGGCAGAACTACATGCATGACCAGCAGGAAGAAGTTACAGAAGAAAGATACCTCTGTCCCAGTTCCCAAGAAGTCTCTCAGGGACAGTTGTTTGGGGAAGCTCACTGACTGAAATGACCTACCCTTCCCAGATACCATAGTAACCATTTGCATGAATTGTTTTATGACAGGACGTCCTGGTAAGGAACATGGAACTAATAAATGACCACCAATTGGAAGAGTTCGGTGAAGGTCAAAAGGAGACACCACATGTCTGACCACCTCCCTGAATCCTTCTCACTAGCATCCATCTTGGCTGAGCAATGCATGCACAACAAGGAAGGACTCTGAGTCAGAATGATTGGTCAGTGACAACCCGGAAATTAATCCCATCGCTGTAAATCTCAAGACTGGGAGCCATGTAGCAGAGCAGTTCTCCTGGGTTCCCTTACCCTACCTCTCTCCACCTGGGCACCCCTTCCCAATAAAATCTCTTGCTTTGTCAACACATGTGTCTCCTCAGACAATTCATTTCTGAGTGTTAGCCAAGAGCCCCATTTGGGCCCTGGAAACAGAAGTCCTTCCTGAAACAGAAGGACTGATGCTGAAGCTGAAGCTCAATACTTTGGCCAACTGATGGAAAGAGCTGACTCATTAAAAATGACCCTTATGATGGGAAAGATTGAAGGCAGGAGAAGAGTACGACAAAGGACAAGATGGTTGGATGGAATCACTAACTTAATGGACATGAGCTTGAGCAAGCTTCATGAGATGGTGAAGGACAGGAAAGACTGGCGTGCTGCAGTCTGCAGTCCATGGGGTTACACAGAGTTGGACACGGCTGAGTGACTGAACAAAAACAACAAAACACACATAAGCAGAAACACACACACCTCTTATAAATATTAGCAAATTTATTAGTTTCATTCTAATAGTATTAGATATATTTTTACTGCAAAATGTATGCAAATGGCTTGTGTTTGATGTCATTGAATACAGTGTATTGGTAGTTCCAAGAAGTTGTCCTTATATAAATGCAGTAAAAGTGAATGAAAGTGTCAAATTTAGTGTGTGTGTGTGTTTAACTCTTAATTAAAAAAAAAAAAAAAAAAAAAGGTCAAATGCTTAGTTTTGATGTTTAGTCACTAAGTCGTGTCTGACCCTTTTGCAGCCTCATGGACCATAGCCCACCAGGCTTCTCTGTCCATGGGATTTCCTGGGCAAGAATACTGAAGTGCGTTGTCATTTCCTTCACCGGGGGATCTTCCCAACCCAGGGGGTCAAACCTGCCTCTCCTGTAATTGTAGGCAAATTCATTACCACTGAGCCACTAAAGGCTTATAGCAACCAAGTAAAAGCCTATTCAAGAAGGCAACTTAAAAATAGTTTGGGAGCTCTGAAGTGTTTTTACTTGCCTTTGTCCTACCTCTCTCCTGGCTTCAAAATGGTCTTGAAATGACAACCAGTATTCAAATATGTCATTCTGGTCCCTGGCTCCAGAGGAAGCAAAGTTGAACTTATTCTCAAATAGTTATTTGTATCTGTTTTAGTCTAATGCCTACCTATAGGACTGACAAAAGCACTCGCCTCTGCTTCACCTGATCCAGAACTTCCTCAGGGCAGAAAAGTGGCTAAACAGAGGGCATTTCTCAGAAAATGTGGAAGGCAAATGAAGAACCCACTGCTGCATAGAGCAAATGATTACAACTTGAGGAACAATAACAAACTGCTAGAAGCCTGAGAGGAAAATTTGTGAAGAAAGTGTCTTTGAAGAATTATGGCATTGAAAATCTCACATGAGTATTAGGGAATATAGAAATTTATGTGCATGCCCAGAGAAAAATTTTTGTTAAAAACAAACAAACCAAAGAACCTGAGACGACTCTAAACTGTTACCTCAGACTGATCTTTAGGCTCTGCACGAAGAGGAAGGAAAGACTGAGCAAGGTCGGTAACTGGCCAGCTAAGGATAAAGGAGTGTTGCAACAAAGAGCTGGTGTGCAAAGACTAAGAGAATTTTGGGTTCTGTTTTCATTGATAAGCATCCAAAGACATCACGCAACATCACCTAACCAAAAGAAGAAAGACTGCAGACCACACATATCAATGAATACATTCTTTACAAACATAGATTAGAAAACTCATTAAAAAACCAATCAATTAAAAGCAGAGAAAGCAACAACAAAAAATTTCAAGGTGGCAGAGGAATCTAATTTCCAGAATTAACAAGTCTAAAATTTTAAATGTTCAGGTTTCAACAAAAAATAATGAAACGTAAAAAAAAAATGTATGCTCCACTCATAAGAAAATTAACCAAAATTGTCTCTGTGGAAGTACAGACATTGGACTTACTAGAAAAAGACTCTATTGTCTTACAGTCAAAGAGTTAAAGGGAACTATGGACAAAACTAAAGGACATTGTGCAAATAATGCTTCATGAATGATAGATATCAATAAAGAGAGAAACTATAAAAAAAGAACCAAACAAGAATTCTGGAGTTGAAAAGTATAAAAGGTACAAAATGATTGTATAGTTTGTCTCTCTACAAACATAGTAAAAGTAAACAAAAAATATCAGCATTGATTTTCCTTAACTCTTGAAAAAAGTCAAAGCTGATAGCAATCAATAAATATCAAATCAAGAAGGCAAGTTAAAAATAGTTGGAGACTTTGAACTATTTTTCATATTAAAAAAAAATCACTAGAGAATTTCAACAAGAGATTTAGGGAAAGCAAAAGTGTATATATATAAGAGAGATCAATTGCAGTTATCCAGTCTGAGCAGCAGAAAGAAAAACTAATAGAGACAAAAAAAACAAAAAAGAAAAAAAAAACAGCATAAAAGGCTTGTAAGACATCATCAAACTTACTGATAATGCAGACTAGGAGTCCCAGTGGAAGAGGAAAAAGTGACACAGTATGTGATGATACAATGGCTGAAAGCTTCCAAATTTGATGGAAGATATGATTTTACACAAATAGGATATTTAATGAACTCCAAGAAGAATGAATACAACAGTATCCACATTGAGACACATTATAATCAAACTGTCAAAAGACAAAGAGAATACCCTGAAATCAAAAGGAGAGAGGCTACTTACCACAAACAAGTGGTTGACAACATTAGGTGTCAATTTCTTAGCAAAAATGATGGAGGCCAGAAAGTTGTGGGGTGGCATTCATAAACTGCTGGATAATAGCAACAAAATAATCCACTGAATCCCATATCTGATTAGCAAAATTTCAAACTCAATAAGAAATTTAAGCAGTTTATAGCATATGGAACTATATTCAATATTTTCCAATAACCCACAATGAAAAATAATCTGAAAAAGAATATACATATATATAGACACATATATGTAAACACACAACTGAAGCCCTTTGCTGTAAACCTGTTTCTAACACAGAACTGTAAGTCAACTAGACTTCAATTTAAAAAAAATCAAGGTAAACAAAAGTTCAAGGAATTTGTTGTTTGTAGACCTGCCCTGCTGCTGCTGCTGCTGCTAAGTCGCTTCAGTCGTGTCCAACTCTGTGCGACCCCGTGGACTGCAGCCTACCAGGCTTCTCCATTTCTGGAATTCTCCAGGCAAGAACACTGGAGTGGGTTGCCATTTCCTTCTCCAAGCCCTGCCCTAGAAGAATGCAAAAAAAGGAGTCTTCCTGATGTAAACACAAGGACACTAGACAGCAACTTGAAGCCATACATCAAAATAAAGAAGACTGGTGGAGATAACTACATAACTAAATGCAAACTCAATTATTATAATATTTCTTGTTTAAAATCTCTCTGCTTGTCCCTGTATGATTTAAAGGACCAAGGCATAACATAGATGTAAATTTATGTTAATGCGTATATAATATATAAATATGTAATTTAAGATGACAACAAAACATCAAGCCCTGTCTCCCATCATGATTGTGTTTGGATATAAGGGCTTTGAAGAGAGTAATTAAAAGTGAAGTGAGGTCAAAAGCGGGGCCCTAATCTAACAACATTGATGTCCTTGTAAGAAGCAGAATGGACACCAGGAGCACACACAGAGAAAAGGCCATGTGCCAATACAGTAAAAAGGGTCGGCAAGCCAAGGAGAGAGGTCACACCAGAAATCAACTTTGCCAGCACCTTGATCTTGGATTTCCAGCCCCCAGAATTATGAGAAAATACAGCTGTCTTGTGGCTCAGCTGGTAAAGAATCCGCCTGCAGTGCGGGAGACCTGGGTTGGATCCCTGGGTTGGGAAGATCCCCTGGAGAAGGGAAAGGCTACCCACTCCAGTATTCTGGCCTAAAGAATTCCATGGACTTATGTCTATGGGGTCACAAAGAGTCAGACACGACTCAGCAACTTTTAATTTCATTTTTCACAATTCTCTTGTGTCAGTCAGTCTGTGGTATTTGTTATACAAGCCTTAGCAGATAAGCACATGCATTCTGTCCTTAGTCCTAGTATGGGTAATATGTTCTTTTCAAGGTTAATATATATCTCATACATAACTTCTTTATTAATATAATTAAGAATTATTAAGAGGTTGATTGACTTATTTAATTAAATGAAATTTTGTGTAAAATCTTTTTCATGAAATTTTCAATCTGAATATACACCTTTAACTTACTAGAACCACATACAGTATTAACATAAAATTTATTCCTTTCTAAAGAAACCATGAATGTAGATCATAATTCTCTTATGGCCATCTGAAACATGCTTACTAATATTTTGTAAGACAATATATGTATTCATTCATAAATACCACTTTAGTGCTCAGTCGCTTCAGTCATGTCTGACTCTTTGCGACCCTATAGGCTGTAGCCTGCCAGGCTCTTCTGTCCATTGGATTCTCCAGGCAAGAATGCTGGAGTGGATTGCTGTGCTGACATCCAGTGGCTCTTCTGGACACAGGGATCAAACCTGTATCTCCAGCAATTATTTTGGAGTGATTCAGCTTAGAATCAAGATTGCTTAAACTTAGTGAAGACTGTATTTTTCCATGCTCTGTAGCTGTTTTATAAAATGAGAATTGTTATTTGTCATAGAAATAGGATATGCCCTATAAAATTAATTTGAACTTGACTAACTTTTAGAAGCCATTATTTGTTTTTGTTTTTTTTTTTTTAATTTTTGATTTGATGACTATTTACTCTGAATATTGATTCATTAAGTTATTTGTGCTTCATTGGATTAATTTTATGAAATTCTGGCTCTGCTTGAGTATACTTTGTTTCAAGATTTTCAAATTCATTGAATTGCCACTACAATCTAGTCATATATACACAAACGCATGCACACACACATGCACACATACATTTTAGCTATTCCATTTTAGTTACTATTTTTTTTTTTTTACTCTTTTCATCTTTATTTAGATTTATCAGAAACCATTTCATCTTTTTTTAAAGCCATCAGTTCCTGAACTCTTTAATACATTTTACGGGTTCAATTTGCTTTGTTTTTGGTGTATTAATTTCCATCTATAAATCAACTACATTTCTTTTAATCATTAGTTAACTTTAAAAAATTATTCTGTTTAATGTTTAACAAACTTGGTCTCTTCATCTCTGAGCATAGTTTTAGGTTTCAATTTTGATTTATTATTCATTCTATATAGTATTATCTAGGTTTTTTTATTACCTCATTATTGTGGCTTATTTTTATACTTTTATTATTAAATTGTTAGATTTTTAGTTATGTGCACATGTTTGTATATTTGATATGTATTAATGTAACTGAAAAATAATATTAATTGAACAATGTATTTTATCTATCTATCTACTTGCTCAGTCATGTCTGACTCTTTGTGACCCCATGGCCTATACCCTACCAGGTTCCTCCGTCCATGGGATTCTCCAGGCAAGAATACTGGAGTGAGTTGCCATTTGCTTCTCCAGGGGATCTTCCCAACCCAGGGATCAAACCTGGATCTCCCGCACTGCAGGCAGACACTTTAGCCTCTGAGCCACCAGGGAAGCCCATGTATTTTATAGGAGCATTCAAGTTTTTTCACTAACCTAAAATATAAAATTTCACAAACATATTCATAGATACTGACAACACCCACACATATTTTGTCTCTAATATTATTTGCTATTTTGGTAGCTAAATATTGCAAACAGTTGGCAGGGATCCATTTCTTTTCTGGAGACCATGTTTCAAGACATCACAGTAACAGAGGCCTAAGCAGTCTTAGGGTGGTTAGGGTATCTGGTAGCTAGAACTCTCAGCTTGTAGGCATTATTTCATGAAGTTAATGTGAGTTAAAGGAAAGACTCTTTTTCTACATTATTGCTATGTCTCTTGGCACCAACTACAGGCAAAAAAAGGTAGATAGAATGCCTGTATTTTCTACATCCTGGATTACTTTAAGTACATTTACACTTTCAAAAACTTCTAGAATACAATAAATATCAATGAAATATAACAAAATGTTTTTAAATGTGCCTTTAGACACAACCTAGTACACAAACAGGTATTCCTACCTTAATAGTCAACTCACCCCCAAATCAGCTCATAATCACATATGACAAGTTGCAAGAACTTAGTCTTTAGCAGCTGAGTCACCAGGGAAGATCAAGAATACTGGAGTGGGTAGTTTCCCTTGTGGCTCAGATGGTAAAGATTCCACCTGCAATGCGGGAGACCTGGGTTTGAGACCTGGGTTTGATCCCTGGGTTGGGAAGATTCCCTGGAACAGCTACCCACTCCAGTATTCTGGCCCCCATGGACAGAGGAGCCTGGCAGACTACAGTCCACGGGGCTGCTAAGAGTCAGACACAACTGAACAACTTTCCCATCGAGTTGAGTCTAATATTAGTTAATCAATCTGAACTATGCAAAATGAGTCATCTTGTCAAATCAGAAGAGTCCAGACTTGCAAGCTCAGTTTTGCATACCAGTGACCAAAGGAGAGACCATATAGTAAATGGTACATCAGTACCATTTAAGATATTTACTACTATGCCAAAGTTACATATTTTCATGTTATTTGAGATACTTATTACCATATCACAGTTATGTATTTTCATGTTAAAGAATGATAAGGGTCAAAGAAGTCCTAGGAATGCTCTATGCTGTGCGAAAGTGAAAGTGAAGTTGCTCGGTCATGTCTGACTCTTTGTGACCCTATGGACTGTAGCCTACCAGGCTCCTCAGTCCATGAGATTTTCCAGGCCAGAATGGGCATGGAAAGTGGGTTGACATTTCTATGCTGGGTAGTAAACTAAAATTAAGACCAACTTGGATGGAGTCCAAGTCTTTAAACCACCACGTTTTTAAGGCTTATCAACACCAAGGGAAAGACCGGATTGTGCCAATTTTATGCTCCACAAGTAGAAGACATTCCAATATGTCTCAAACCAAATTTTGAGAAGAGTTGCACAGAGCTCAAGTTGTAAAACAACATCTGTCATTAGTGTCATTTAATAATCATGGATTTACTGCAATGAGGAATGATTGCCTATTTAATCTGCTAGATAGGTTTTCTTACTCTTTGAATATTAATCAGAAAATTTCAACCTTTGCCCTTTCTATTACCTAAGCTACATCCAAGATAACATTAGCTAGTTTTTCTTTACTATGATAGAGCATGTTATAATAAGTAATCAAGGAAAGCTTAAATGAATACTTGAAATTAGCATCATGCGTTAGAGAGGGGATAAGAATTCTTCCACAGTCTACCATGTATCATCTTACACAATATCGATTGGTGAGGAATATACATAAAAGCAAGATTTTCAATAGTGTTAATATAGAAAAGGGCTTCCCTTGTGGCTCAGCTGGTAAAGAATCTGCCTGTAAGGCAGGAGACCTGGGTTCCATTCCTGGGTTGGGATGATCTCTTGGAGAAGGGAAAGGTTACTTCCTCCAGTATTCTGGCCTGAAGAATTCCATGGAGTGCATAGTCCACGGGGATGCAAAGAGTTGGACACAACTGAGCAGCTTTCATTTCAAGGTTAAAGTGCTACAGTCAATATGCCAAACAAATTTGGAAAATTCAGCTGTGGACACAGGACTGGAAAAGGTCAACTTTAATTCCAATCCCAAAGAAAGGCAATGCCAAAGAATGCTCAGACTACCACAAAATTGCACTCATCTCACACACTAGTAAAGTAATGCTCAAAATTCTCCAAGCCAGGCTTCAACAGTACGTGAACTGTGAACTTCCAGATGTTCAAACTGATTTAGAAAAGGCAGAGGAACCAGAGATCAAATTGCCAACATCCGTTTAATCACTTAAAAAGTAAGAGAGTTCCAGAAAAATATCTACTTCTGTTTTATTGACTATGTCAAAGCCTTTGATTCCGGTGGACCACAACTACGTCTGCAAAATTCTTAAGGAGATGGGAATACAACACCAGACCTGCCCCTTGAGAAATCTGTATGCAGGTCAGGAAGCAACAGTTAGAACTGGACAAGGAACAAGACTGGTTCCAAATCAGGAAACGAGTACGTCAAAAGCTATATATTGTCACCCTGCTTATTTAACTTATATACAAAGTACATCATGAGAAGCACTGGGCTGGCTGAAGCACAAGCTGGAATCAAGATTGCTGGGAGAAATATCAATAACCTCAGATATGCAGATGACACCACCCTTATGGCAGAAAGCAAAGAATAACTAAAGAGCCTCTTGATGAAAGTGAAAGAGGAGAGTGAAAAAAACGGTTTAAAGCCAACATTCAGAAAACAAAGATCATGGCATCTGGTCCAATCACTTCATGCCAAACAGATGGGAAGACAATGGAAACAGTGGCAGACTTTATTTTTGGGGGGGGGCTCCAAAATCACTGCAGATGGTGACTGTAGCCATGAATTTAAGACACTTACTCCTTGGAAGAAAAGTTATGACCAAACTAGACACCATATTAAAAAGCAGAGACATTACTTTGCCAACAAAAGTCTTTGTGGTCAAAGCTATGGTTTTTCCAGTAGTTATGAATATGAATGGATGCGAGATTCGGACCATAAAGAATGTTGAGCACCGAGGAGTGATGCTTTTGAACTGTGGTGTTGGACAAGACTCTTGAGGGTCCCTTGGACTGAATGGAGATCAAACCAGTCCATCCTAAAGGAAATCAGCCCTGAATATTCATTGGAAGGACTGATGCTGAAGCTGAAACTCCAATACTTTGGCCACCTGATGGGAAGAACTGACTCACTGAAAAGACCCTGATGCTGGGCAGGACTGAAGGCAGGAGGACAAGGGGATGACAGAGAATGAGTTGGTTGGACGGCATCACCCACTCAACGGACATGAGTTTGAGTAAACTCCGGGAGTGGTGATGGACAGGGAGGCCTGGTGTGCTGCAGTCCATGGGGTCCCAAAGAACTGGACATGACTGAGTGACTGAACTGAAGTGAACTGAACTGAATTGTCAGTCTAAATAATTCAGTTATTTAGAAAATATGCACTTTAGATATTAGGGTGAATTGTTGGGTAATATCTTAGGTTATATCCTCTAAGGATGGAGTTTTCCCAAAAACTAAAAACAGAAATACCATATGATTGACACATTCCATTTATGGGTATTTTTTCAAAGTGTGTATCAAGAGATGAATGAATAAGCTGTGGTATGCATGGATTATTACTCAGCCAAAAAGAAGAATAAAATCTTGTCATTTGTGAGAAAATGGATGGACCTAGAGGGTTTTATGCTAAGGAAAATAAGTCAGACAGAGTGACAAATACAGTATGATGTCACTTGAATGTGGAAACTGAAAATCAAAACCAGTGAACCAAAATAACTGAACAGTAATGTAGTCATTGAAACAGAGAACAAAGAAGTGATTTACAGGGAGGAGAGGGATGTGGTGATGAGAGAGCTGGGTGAGAGAGATTAGGACTTACAAACTTACCTTATAAAATAAATGGGTTTGGGAGACAAATGTACACCATAAGAATACAGTTAATGAGAATAGTCCTTTGGGCAGCTGGAATAAAAGAGCAGGAGAAATATAAGGGAATGACAACTAAAATGTAAAGAGCCTTTTTGGAGAGAAATCCTCTGTGTCAGAAGAAAAGAGAGAAATACGCTTAAGCTACAAATGGAGATCAATGATGGATCATGAACTTTTTACCCTGAAAGCAGACTGAGTTCTGAAAAATCCTGACATGCAAGTCTTGAAAGGGTAATATTGATCTCCTATGACTACTGGAATGAGCAGATATGAGAAAACAGAATTCTTAAAGACAATGACAGAAGGATAGATGTTAGAAATAAATTTGCAGTTTCTTAAACTACAAAGACTGAGTTGTGTGAAGGGGGAAATGATCCCAGTGGTAGACACTAAGGTGACTGGCTTAAGACAATTTCTTAAGTTCTACCTCTGTTGAGGGGGTTATTTTATACATACTTGTTTTTACAAAAAGTTATTTTGAAAGTAAATAGATAAAAACATTTAATGAAAAAACTTACTTATAAATATGGAACATATAGATATATACAGAACAAAAAGATAAAACTGTAGATAAAACTAATACTAAATTGACAGAGCAAAACAAACGAAGCTGTACTAAATGAGGACTCTCAGTAGAGAGGCAATGAGGCCTCCCCTGATCTGGTCCAGATGAGGCTCCTGGTGCTGTGGGGGCTCCATCCCCTCTGGGGTCCAGGATGATGTCCAGGTCCAGGTCTTCAGGGATTCAGAGCAGAGCCTGCAACACCAACACAGGTGATGGAGTCCCTGGAAGGTGCAGAGTCAGACAGAGGAGGGCTCCCTGGGGAGGGTGTGCAGGACCCAGAAGACTTCCCAGCATCTAGACTTGGCTTTGGGGCTCAGATCTGCAAGGCACTGGGTCTGTTTGCTGCTCTTTGCTGAGGGTGTTGTCTGTTAGTAAGGAGTGTCTAGAAATGTCCCCCAGGACCAAGTACACCTGGGCATCTGGCTGGCAAACCTCAACTGATGGGTCCCCTGGACAGTGAGACTCAGGCAAAGGAACAGGGGACTTGGGATTCAGGATTGAAAGTTTGGGTCCCCCCTTCCCTCTAGGCCCTGGGAGAAGCAGGACATCAGATGACACAGAGGGTAGGAGAACCTGCCCACCCATCCTACACAGTAAAACTGCTCCTGAGACCTGAGCATTGGAAATGGACAATCACCTGGAATCTCTGTTTTCCTGAATAATTATTTCTAAGCCCCAACCAAACTCTCCTGAGGTTTCTGCCTTTAAACTGTTTTTATATTATAAAAAGTACATTTTAACTGTTTAGCATATTGCAACATTGAAATTTGAGAGAAAACATTTCTTTTCAAACTATAATAAAACAAGATATGTTATTAATGACAGACTTGGGAAGAAAATAAAAGGAACATGAGTAACTTGAATCCTGCCACTCATCCCAAGTGTGCGGCTCAGTCGCTTGAGTCATGTCTGAGTCTGCGCAACCCTATGGATGATAGCTCACCAGGTTCCTCAGTCACTGGGATTCTTCACACAAGAACACTCGAGTGGGTTGCCATCTACTTCCCCAGTGGATCTTCCATACCCAGGGATCAAACCCTTTTCTTGTGTCTCCTGCATTGGCAGGAGGGTTCTTTACCACTAGCACCACCATCCCAAGTGCACAAAGGACTAAATTGCTTTCTGGTGTGTCTTCAGTTGGACACATACACAGAAAAATCTACAGAACCTCCAAATTCAGGTTGAGAGATGCTGCCCTGAGGTGACCTAGGACCCCAGGGTTCCAGATCCTGAGAAACCCCAGACTTGGGCACCCCCAGGCTGGCTGGGACCCTCAGGACCAGGGAGCACCCACAGGGATGCAGAGCTGCCAGGTGATGCCCTGCCTGCATGACCTCTGGGCACCTGTGTCTCCTTCACTCTGTTCCCAGAGCCCAGGACTGGGGAGGGCAGGGCCGCCCCAACCTCTCTCTGCAGCTGGTGATGGACTAGGGATTCCCCCTGCTGCCTTTAGCAGGGTTGGGAGGGCAGAGCTGGATCCTGCAGAGGGAGATGAGGAAACCCCCACGGGGAGATCTTTAAAGAGAGCAATCTGGAAGAGCAGCTCCTGGACTCCTGCACACGGTGGCCCCACAGTGCCCCTCAGCCTCCCTGCAAATGTAAGAGCTGCCAGAGAAGCCAGTCCTACAACCTCGGGGGCATCTCTGGATGGGACCTGTGCCTTGGGGAGACAGGCTCAGGGCATCCTCCACTCGTCTGCACAGAGTGTTACCACCCTCTTGTCTCTACATTTGTGGTAACCCTCAGAAGCAGACCCCATGGTTTCTGCTGGTGATTCTGAAGCACCAACAAGCAAATGGGGTCATGACAGAGACACAGGCCCTCGTCTGCCTCACCTTTCACCCCAGGTCCCACGTTCACTCTTGCTCTTCCAGGTCTTCCTCATCATCGCTGCTGACTTCTCCTGAAGCAGTCTTCAAAAAGATGACCAGAGATCTTTTTGGTATCTGGAAGGAAGAGATCAGTCAAGCAGGTCCAATCCCTCCCAGGGTAGGAAAGCAACCATATGGGGTAGCTCAAGGCAGTGCAGACTTCATGGGGGCCCTTCAGCTGTGTGGGTCCAGACCTGCTGACTCCAGCCTCACCTCCTGCTCAGGCCACTCATGGTGACAAAGCCAGGTTCAAGGGTGCAGATATGAGGACAGGAGTAGGGAAATGCTCAGAAAATGGGGGAATAGGGCTGAAGATAGATTCATAGATTTTATATAAGCTCCTAGGTCCCCAAGTGCCTATAAGACACCAGGTCCTGCAGAAGGCTAATCAGAAAAAGAGGGAAAGAGGAGAAAGGGAAGAGTTGCAAAGAAGAGTCTATTGATCAGGATAAGAGAGAACATTTCTAAAAGATATGAAAGAAGAAATAAATGACCTCTATAGTCTTGCTCTCCTCCAAATCCTCAATATGCACCATGCAGTTTCTTGGTGTCTGAGGGCAGCACTCATCTGGAGTGGCTGTGGGAAAGCAAAGGGGAGATTTAGAGTCAGGATGTGACCAGGGGACCCTGTGCTCCTCACAACCTGGCCTTGGGACCCCTGGTGCCCTTTTCTCCAGGGACCTCCCAGGGCCTCAGTGTTTCACTTCTGCAATGAAAAAGTGGGTCTTTGACATCCAACATCCTGTTGCCACCCTCAGCTTGTCTACGAGTGACGAGGAATGACATCATTTCCACGTGTTCCTCCTCCAGGTGGTCACTGTCTCCATGCATCTCTGCCCATGACCTTGCTTGCCTCCTTCTCCCTCTGTTTCCCCTCTACTTCCTTCATCATTTCTCTCCTCTAGTCACTGTTCTTTTCCTTCCTCCTTGAGCCTCCACCAACCCTAGAGTTCTCCAACATGGAAACATTAGAAGAAGGACCATGTGTGTATGGCCACAGTCTCTAATGAGTCCATTATTTAATTAAACAATCCATCACTCTCAGGAAGGGCCTGACATGGACATGAGAATCTTCTGAGTCCTAAGGGAGGGAAGGACAAAAAGTTCACATAACAGAGACTATCCTGTTGCCTGACGTGGCCTCAGTAGCCTGGGAGATACTTAATGCTCTCAGCAACACCTTAAGTTTCCCAGACCCTAAGAGAGGATAGAGGCAAACACTTTCAATTTCATTTAGCCAGAAACAGAAAAAAGAAATCCAAAAATATATATGGAACCCCTAAGGACTCCAAACAGACACAATAATCTGGAGAACTAATTTCAAATTTTCTCACCTCTTGATTTCAAAATACAGTACAAAGATATAGGGATCAAAGCTGTATGATAGTGACATAGGAACACATGCATAGCCCTAAAGACCAGAACAAAGAGCCCCAAGTAAACTCATGGTTATAGGGTCAAATGAAATTCACCAAGTTTCTAAGACAAGAAAAGAGTGAAAGCATAGTCTCTTCAACAGTCAGTAGGATGAAAAGATAACCTACAGAAAAATTACAAACAATATATCAGAAAGGGAGATCATACTCAAAGTATATAAGAAAATACCACAACTCAAATGTAAAACAAGTAAAAAAATGAAAGGTAAATAAACGAGTTGAGGAGTGTGCAAAGATTGTGATCAAAACCACCGAGAGCTTCTGTCTGGAGGGAGTATTGGGTTCTAAGATGAGCAATCACCCTGAGTCCTGCCGCTCTGAGTCTCTGACCTAGGTCTGGTCAGTCCCAGAAGACCAGGTCAGTAGGGCTCCTAGAACATGTGTAAAGAAAGCCAGCAGCCCCTTCACAGTCTCTAGAATCTGCAGCCATGCTGGTCTCTAGGAACACATGGGCTGCTCTCAAGTGGAAGCACCTTCAGCACAGCATCCTTGGGGAGGTGTGGTTCTGAGAGGAACTCCAGCAGACTCAGCCCAGGCAGGGACTCAAGAGCATGTGTGTTCTGACTCATTCAACCCTGAGAGCACCCTTTACATGAGGAATAAACAGTGAGGACAAACATGAGGGTAGGCCACACGTCCTGAAAATGCACAGGGAGAGAGTTCATATCTCACGCACAACCTGACACTCACTGCCAGAACTTGGTCTCCAGTGTCAAGTGACTATGAGACTTTTGTGCCACTAGGATATGGCCATGATAGGAGAATCTAAACATGAAGCCAAAGTCCTTCGTGTATACTACACTGCAGGTAATAACCAGAAGCCAAGCTTTCATATTTGGCAGGTGAAAGGGCAAGGAACAAGGAGTCTTGTGAGAAAGGATATTTCTAAATCGAAAAGCAAGAAGAAATGACTATAAGCACAACAGAATAAACTACATGGACACATAGCTCTATTATATTGTTAAAATACGAAAAGAACAAACTACAACTCTAGACATATTTCCTTCTTCTTCCTTGGTTTATATTCATCTCTGAAGAAGCAGGTCTAACTCAAATGGTCCAGGAACCCTCTCCCTCTAAATCCCACCTGAGAGTTGTTCCCTACCTGCATTCTCTTCCGCATCACTGCTGCTAACGTTTTCCACAAAACAGTCTGTAGAAAGATAACCATGAGCAATAACACAGTTATTACACAAGTTGAGCTACCCATTTCTCCTCCTCCACTTGGCTCACACAGCATCTCCCCAGTCTTCCTTCCAGGCTCAGACTTCCCCTGTGCTTTGTGGAGTCAGAGCCCTTCACAAGACGGTGATCACATTTGAACATATTCACATGAGAAAGAGGCTGAGAAAATTACCTTTTAACCTTCTACTTCTACAGGCCCAATAGAGCCCTTACATTCAAGCTTACGAAGCTGAAATGCCAATGCTTATGGACACTTTTGAAATATGGCTAGTGTGACCAAGCTATGTGTGCTTTTTGTGATTGTTTCAATATAACAAGTTAAGTATTGTTGAAATATGTTAATTATAGATAGGCAGCTCTAGCTAATGGCTACTACACTGGAAAGTTCAGCTCTAAGGGCTCCACAGACAAGGAAAAGGCAACTAATTGCCTGTTCTGGTTTTCATTTATTCCAGATGATATGATGGCCTGATAAGATCATTCATATGCAGGTAAATCTGGGGCTCTTGAACCCAGTCCAGGCACTGGGAGAGTGCTTGTGAACATCCCAATAGTGCTGGAGTGGGTAGCCGTTCCCATCTCCAGGGCATCTTCCCAGCGCAGGAATTGAACTCGGGTCTCCTACATTTCAGGCGGATTCTTTACCAGCTGAGCCACAAGTGAAGCTCGAGAATACTGGAGGGGGTAGACTATCCCTTCTCTAGCAGATCGCCCTGACTCAGGAATCGAAACAGGATCTCCTGCGTTGCAGGCAGATTCTTCAACAATTGAGCTACCAGTGAAGCCCTAGTAAGGTGAACACTCAGATTCAAAGAAAATTCTCAGGAGGGAGCTCATTTGTGGGCAGAGGTAAAGGGCATGGCCCAGCACTCGTGTACTACAAGTAACCAGAAAGTAGGTATGGAGGGAAGGGAGGAATATTCACTCTCTTCCTGAGCCCATCTTTCCCATCCCTGATTCTAGAGGCCCCAAGGAAGGCAGTGGAAAGGGCTTATTAGGAAGTGAAAGTTTTGTGCACTGGAAACCATAGAACACTGTTGAAAGAAGAAGAGACAAGTAATCGGAATACCGTACCATATTCATAGACTGGAATATTTTAGTGTTGTTGACCTTCCTATACTCCTAAAAGTGATGTACATATATATTGAAACCACTTACAAAATCCCATGTCATTTTAATAAAATGGAAAAAAAAAAAATCTCCCAAACTACGGAACTCAGAAGAAACCCAAAGAACAAAAGCAGTCTTGAGAGCAAAGAACAACAATGGGGCCTTCAGGCTTCCTAAATTCAGAACAGGCAAGAATGCCACAGCAGTCAAAACTGTGTTCTACCTGCAGCTAAATAGGCAGAGAGACCAATGAATCGTAAGGAGGGAATCTTGAATACACTGACCCCTGTGGCCAAATGATATTTGCTAAGGTTCTAAAATTATCAAGTGAAAGGATCGTCTCCTCAAAAATCAATAGACAGGCAACCTATAGAATCAAAGAAGTATCTGCAAACTTTGTATCTGAATAAAGGGCCAGTATCCCGAATATAAAAGCAACTGCTAAAACACAACTTCACAATAATATCAGGCAAATAACTGACTTTAAAACATGTTCAAAAGCTTCCATAGACATTTCTTCATAGAAGACATAGAAGTGATCAATATACATAGGAAATATGCTTAGCATCACTAAGTAGCAAGTGGGGTACTTAGTGGAAATGGAAACCAAGTCAAAAGGAGATATCACCTTTCAGGAGGTGTATTATATGAAGAAAATAACAGATGTTGGCAAATATGTAGAGAAGTGGAACTTCCGTGCCTGTTGGTAGGAATGATAAACGGCATAGCCATTATAGAACAGTTTGGAAGTCCCTCAAAAAACTATTAAGATTATCATAAGATCCAGCAATCATTTATTTGAGTTTATTTCCAAAGAAGATAAAACTAGAATGTTTCAGGAGATACCTATAATCTCATACCCATTGTTGCATCGTACACAACAATCAAGATAGAAAAACTGCTCAGTGTCCAAGGGCAGATAAATCAAGAAAGAAAATGTGGTGCATACATACACTGGAATGTGATTGAGTCTTTAAAAATGAAGGCAATCCTGTCATTTGAAGCAAAGTGGGAAGCTACTGGTAAGGATGAAATAAGCTAGTCGCAGGAGGACAAATACTGAACAATTCCATTTACCTGCCATATGGAAAGCAAAGTTCAGGGAAGCAGAGAATAAAAGGGTGGATCCAAGACCTGGGAAGAGGTTGACACAGGGAGTGTCTGTCAAGGGTTACAGGAGTTTAGTGGCAGTATGGAAAATTCTAGAGACGTGCTAAACAACATGGTGCATTGAGTTAACAGGACAGACTGGACACTTCAAAGGGTAAGAGGCAAAGCTGGAATGAACTTCCTCCATTTATGCCTGGAGCCTCTTCCTTTCTCAGATTTCTCTGAAACTGGGTGTTGCTTTTGGCAGCCCTTCTGCCCTTCTGCAGGGGCTGCCTGCAGAAGGAAGGCGCCTCCCCAGTACTGGGGGCCTTGGATGAGGGGGAGAGATTCATTCTGAGGCTCCAACAGAAAGAGTTTGAATGAGGGAAGTGGCAGAGTGGTGAATCATGAGCAATCAAATCCTACAAGACCTACTAAGTGATGAGATTTACTATTAAATGAAGGTGTGGTTGACCCCCTAAAGGGGATTCTGAAACAGTTTTGCTCATTAAGAATCTTATAGGACTTCTATGGTGGCTCAGTGGTTAAGAATCTACCTGACAATGCAGGAGACAGGAGTTCAACCCCTGGTCTGGAAAGATTCCACATGCTGTGGAGCAACTAAACCATGTACCACAACTACTGAGCCCACGTGCCAAACTATTGAAGCCCAAGAGCCCTGGAAGCCATGCTCTGCAACAAACAAGCCACTAAAGTGAGAGGCCTACGCACCACAACTAGAGAGTTGCCCTTGCTCTCCATAAGTAGAAAGAAGCCTGGGCAGCAAGGAAGGCCAAGAACAGCCAATAAAAATTTTAATAAAAATTAAGAAGAATCCTGTAAACATCTTCCTCAGTAGTGATGGGATTTGTCTTCCTGGGAAAAGGATGTTCACTTGGTATAAAATCAATGGATACAGTGAATGTATATACTTTGTTTTATTTTTATACACATAAACATTCATGGTACATTGTGATGGGAAATATTTTGGGGCTGACACCACTAACAGTGACGTTTAGGGTGACAGATATTTTGGAAAACACAACCCAAAAATTCAAACACACAAAGAATCACACTATTCATTATACATAAAAACACACCCAGTCCCATGGACAGAAACCTACACTATTAACCATAATACAGCTTCTTCCTGGAAGTACAGTAATCATCCACATTGATCTCTTGTAAATTACTTTCTATCACCAGGGCCCCTATACTCATTCCCAGCAGGAATTTGGAATCAGTTTGGCCTCTACACTAAAACCAGCGAGAAAGCCCCAACTTTCTCATCTACAAAGTTTTTTCTCCCAAAGGGAACGATTCTAGAATACATACCACTTTCACATCCTGAAAGGGCCACCTGCAAGTACAGAAGAGAAGACGCTATGAGGGTAAGATCACATAGATGCACAGTCTTTGGTTCATTTGGTGACAGTAGAAAACCTGATGAGGAGCAGTGTGGAGTCCAGGGAACCCAGCAAGATCAGCACACACATACTCAGGATGAAAGGCATGACCTGTGCCTGGAGGATGGAACTCCAAGTCCATTTAGGCTGGAAATTGCCCAATTCTTTTCCTAGAAGAAATGTTGCTGCAGGAGAGAGAAATCTGTACTCTACAGAGTGTAATGGATGCTAACAATTTTAGTATCTTGTGGACTGAGGAATCATGAGTTGGTAATAAGACTCTCATCTACATTATCCCAACAAAGGGAACTGTCTCTATATGAAACAAAAACCATCAGAGTCACAACTTAATTCTACTGAAAGAGAAATGAAACAATATTTCTATCTCATACCAAAAAAAAAAAAAAAAAAAACAGCTTGCCTTGGAGAAACACTGAGTCTCTTCTGTGTTGTCACATGGTGGGTTGACTGGCAGGTCCTCAGTGAAGTCTAGAGGGACACAGAGTAGCTGTTAGAACACTGGTGAAGCTGTTCAGGAATCATGCAGGGGGTTTTCTTTTTGTGTGGACATGGGGTGGTGTGTCCAGATGTGGGAGGTTATTAAGCATGAGGTGAACTTATGTTCATCCATCCTCTTTGGAGGAGGAAGGAAAGTCAAGGAGAGGAAGAAGGAAATGAAAATAGTACTTTGGCTTTCTAGCTAGAGGAACCTAATCAACATGAAATATTCAATCTAAAAAAAGGAAAGCTCTAAAATGTGTGTATTGTTCGATGAAAGAGACCCGTGACTCCTCCTGCTTCTTGTGAGGTCCTGCTAAATTACCACTGTCCCTTGATTTTTCCCAGATCACTCTTCTCCAGGATCTATAGTTGCTGATATTCTAATCATCATGTTTTGTATGAGACTTTGTACTTGATTAAAAGTGATCTTTGTTAGGGAACTGAATTCAATATTGGGCAAAGTGTGCTATTCTCTTAATTCACTAACCAATTTTCTTAAATGAAATCAAATATGCAGTATTTGGCAATACTGAATTCCTGCCATTTAATAAGAGCCACTATGAATGATATCATATTTTTCTATCAATATTTGTTTTCTATAGTGTGCATATCCACTGAGTCAGTTCCTGTCCACATTCACAAGGGCAATATGTATAGTGGGAAAGTTGATTATAGAAAGCACAGTTTCTCCACCAGGTTTTCTTGGGGAGCTAGAGGGACACAGAGTTGCAGTCAGGACATGGGTGAGGATGCTTATCAATCACTCAGTGTTTCTTTCTTCTTTTTTTTTTCTCCTTTTATTTGAAGGGGACATAGGGTCAAGTGTATGCATGAGGGAGGTTAGTAGCTATGGACCGAGCTGCTGTTGAATCATCCTTTTTGCTGGATGAAGGAGAGCAAAGGAGAGGAGAAGGAAAGAAATGAAATAGTTTCTGCGTTTTGACTAGGGATAACGTAAATGATGGGGAAAAAAGTAACACTAAAATGCATGCCAGCTTTCAGTGACAGAGACCCATGAACTTCCTGCCTGTTTAGAGCATCTGTTAAATGGTCCCTGTCTTCTGGATTTTTTCTCAGATCATCACCTCCCCAGGATCCACATTTGTAGCTACTGAATTTAGAATGTTTTCTCTCAGACTTTGTTCCTAAAAAAAGCAAACTCTGTTAGAGGACTGAATTCAATCCTACCTTTCCAAATAGCTACTATTAACCATGTGATATTCTTTCCCAGTCTTCATTTTCCAAACAATGTTTCCATGTCCACTGAGTCAGTGGCAGTTCACTCACAGAAGTCATACATTTAGTGGGACAGTTCGTTGTAGAGAGGAAACATAGGCTGAACGCTGACTTTGTCTAACCCAGGATTACAATGTTCAGGAGATTACAACAAAAGTAATGGTCGTTAGACTAACTACCAAGTTCCACTGTGAGATCTATTTGACACCTTCCATTGACTGTGTGCTACAGGGTCTAATCAATGTAAGTTTATGGTAATGTCACCCAGTACAATGAAATGTTTCCCTGATAGAATCTGCTCTTGTTCTTGTTTAAGCAATGACACTAGCATCAACACATATGACCAACATTGTCTGCACAAGGCCACACAACTCTCAAGATCTGAGAGCTGACCAGGAAGATGCGACCACATGGTGCCTTTTACCCTAATGACTGTGCCAAAGTTGGCTGTTAATCCACTTTGGTTGCCCTGGGTTTCAGGACAACTGACCCCACCTTAAAATGAGTCTGGAACTCTGGAACTCTAGTACCTCCAGGCATGGACATAGATGCAGGGACCCCTTTCTCCATGAATGAGGACCATGGCTGAGCAATAAGTGCAGGTCAGGGGTCCAGAGCAGACACAATGGGACCACCCATAGGTTCCCAGTTTGGCTTGTCCACTTAGGACGTCAAGAGCTTGGGCTGCTTTTCTCAGCACCATCTCCATTTGAGGATAATGAATATTAACCAAACTTGAGGAATGGCTGAGTTGAGGGAAGAGTCAGGTAATATATAGACAATGTCCAGTGGTGATGAGAAGTGTTGAGACAGTTTATGGTTGACTTGCGCTGTGTAAGAGGGACACATCGCCTGAGGAAACCCACACACATAGAGCTTCAGAATCACAACACATGGGCCCAGACATGGGCCCACAAACGTGATTCACACAAAGCCACAGTATCTAAACGATGTAGCTGTTTCCAAGTACCATAGAACACTGACATTGTTCTTTTCTGGGAGATCAGTCTCTTCTCTGGACCCCAAGTCCTCACACCCATAGGAATCCAGCAATAGGGTGACTCTGGAAAGCTAGCTGGCAAGAGAGCCCCAGAATCATCAGCTAAATTGTTCCTCAGCAGAGGGACGGTCAGTGAATACTTACCATGTTCATTGGCTGCTCCGGCTGCCTGTGATTAGAGAGAAGAGAACAGTGTGAGGGTTGCCAGCACCGTGTGTTCTCTGCAGTAACTTTTATATTATATGATATTTTGTTTTCCTCAGGTAACTAAACTCTTAAAAAAATCAATCGTTCCAAAAGGAAACAGAGAGGACCCTTGTTGAAAAGGCTGGGCTCTTTCACTTAGGATCTTTCAGTTTCCAGGAGGAAAAAATTCTACTGAGGAAAGTACCTACAGTAGTAATTGACGGTATTTTTTAGTGCCCTTTTGAATCAGGTCTCTGTTGATAACAGAATTAATGTCAATATTTCACCAGCAAGGAATTGCATACATAAGTCCTAATATACATTTTCAGATTACTGTAACTGTATTTCACTGAATGAAACATAAAGAAGTGAAGCAGGATCCATGTGAGACACAAACAGTTGAGCTTACCTCCAGGGGTCGGAGAGGTGATTCCTCAGCCCCGGCCTGGGGCAGTTCCACCACGAGGTGCTCCTGGGGAACTAGAGGGAAACAGAAGGCCATCAGGACAGAGGAGAGTCTACTTCCAAAGATCTCAGGTTTCTTGTTTGTTTGTTTGATGGGACATGGGGTGCAATGTGTACATGAGAGAGGTTAGTAACTGGGGACTGAGCTGCTCTTAAACCCTCCTCTTTGCTGGATGAAGTACAACAAAGGAGACAAGCAGGAAGGCAATGAAAGAGAGTGCCTGCACTTAACTGGTGATAACCAAAGTAATGGGAAAAGTGAAACATTACAATGCATGCCAGCTTTCAATGACAGAGACGCATGTCCCTCCTGGCTGTTAGAGCTTCTGGGAAATCACACCTATCTTCTGGATTACTTCCTAGATCACTGCATCCTCAGGATCCACTGTTTCAGCTATTGTACTTACCAAGTCTGTGAGACTTTATTCTCGATTAAAAGCAAACTCTTGTTAGAGGACTAAATTCAATACTACCTTTCCAAATAGCTATTATTAATCATGCAATGTTGTTTTCCAGGCTTGATTTTCCAAACAACGTTTGCAAGTCCACTGAGTCAGTGGCGGTTCACACTCACAGAAGTCACACTTTTAGTGGGACAGTTCATTATGGAGAGGAAGCATGGAGTGAACCTGACTGTCTCTGACCCGGCTGTGTATGAGATTTACGACAAGAGTCATGGTCACTAGACTATCATGTTCCACTGTGAGCTTTATTTGACAATTTCCCTCGAGTGTGTACTACAGGGTTTAATCAATGTGAGGTTATGGTAATGTTACCCAGTACAATGAAATACACCTCTGATGATAATATGCTTTTGTCCTTGTGTAAACAAAGACAGGAACACCAGCACATATGGCTTACACTCTACAAAAGGCCACCCAACACTCAGAATCTGTGACTTTACCAAGAGGATGTGAGTCCCGAGATTCTCTTCCCAATAATGACTGTGCCAAAGTTGGCGATAATCCACCTATGGTTACCCTGGGTTCTTTGACCACTGTGCCCACCTTATAATTATAATGATGGGCAGGATCTGGACCCCTGGGCCTGCTAGTACCTCCAGGGATGGCTATAGATGCCAGGACCCCCTTTCCACATGACTGAGGATCACGTGGCTGACTGGTAGGAGCAGCTTACTCATTCAGAAGAGCCAAATTTGGATCAACCCTAGGTACTCAGTTTGGCTTTTCCACTAGGAGGTTAAGATTTTGGGCCATTTGTCCAATTGCCATCTTCACTTGAGGAAAATTAGTATTAAGCTATTTTGGGGAATGGGTTCCCTGATAGCTCAGTTGTTAAAGAATCTGCCTGCAATGCTGGAGACCTGTGTTTGATCCCTCAGTTTGGAAGATCTCCTGGAGAAGGGAAAGACTACCCACTCCAGGATTCTGGCCTGGAGAATTCCATGGACTCTAGTGCATGAGGCTGCAAAGATTTGAATACAAACTGAATGACTTTCACTTTCACTTTTGAGGAAAGACTGAGTTGAGGAAAGAATCAGGTAATGTATGGCCAGTGTGCAGTGGTAGTGAGAAGTGTTTAGAAAGTTCACAGTTGACTAGTGCTGTGTACCAGGGAAACATCTCCAGAGGCAACACACACAGACACAGAACTTCAGAATCACACCACCTGGACTCACACAAGGGCCCCCAACCCTGATTCACACAAACCCACAACATCTAAATGATGTAGTTGCTTCCAGGTACCATAGAACAAAGACACTGTTCTTTCCTGGGAGATCAGTCTCTTCTCTGCACCTACAGCTTACACCCTAAGTAGGAACCTGGCATCAGGGCCACTCTCCAACCAGAGCCAGTCAGAGAACCCCACCTTTATCAGTTGGATTGTCCCTCAGCAGAATGATGATCCCTGAATATTTACCGTGTTCACAGGCTTCCCCAGATTCCTGTGATTGCAGAGAAGAAAACAGAGTGAGTGTCTCAGCATCTTGAATTTTCTGCACTAAGTCTTCTGTTATCTGTTTTTTTGTCCTCAGGTAACTAGCACTCTTCATTTCAGTGGCTCCAAAATAAAACAGACAGTCTTCTGTTGGGAAGACTGGTCTGTTTCTCTTAAGATCTCTCAGTTTTAATTTGATCAGTGTTTACAAATTGTTTTTCAAGAAAGAACACTTTCTGCTGAGCAAAGTACCTACAGTAATAAATGATGCTGTCTTATTTAAATGTCCTTTTGAATCAGGACTGTGTTAATAATAGATTTATCCTCTCTACTTTCCCAGCCAAGGATTCTCATGCCTCAGTGGTAACGTAAATTGTCAGATTACTATACCTGTGTTCAACTAAAAGGAAAATAAAGCAGTGAAGCCGCAGCCTTGCCCCGGTTAAGAAAGGTGCACTTACGTCCACAGTCCTCAGAGGCTCGTCTTCAGCCCAGTCCTGGGGCAGTTCCACCACGATGTCCTCTTGAGGAACTGGAGGGACACAGAACAGCACAGGGACACAGGTAAGGTGCTCACTGACCTCTCAGGAGTCTTTTTCATTGGAGGGGCATGGGGTGGACGGTATGCATAAGGCATTAGTAACTATGCACTGAGTTGCTGCTGAATCATCCTCTTTGTTGTATAAATAAGAGCAAATCAGAGGAGCAGGAAATAATGAAACAAAACTTCTGTATTTTAACTAGTGATAACAGTTCGGGATAAAAGAAACACTGAAATGCATGCCACCTTTCACTGACAGAGACTCATGAAACTCCTGCCTGTTTATATCTTCTGCAACACCAGCCCTATCCTGACGGATTTCTTCCTAGATCACTGCCTCCCCAGGATTCAGTTTCAGCTGATGCACTTACTATGTTTTCTGTGAGATTTTGTTCTTAATTAAAAGCAATCTCTGTTAGAGGACTGAATTCAACCCCTACCTTGCCAAATAGCTATAATCTATCATGTGATGTTTCTTCCTAGTCTTCACTGTCCAAACAATATTTGCACGTCCACTGAGTCAGTGTCTGTTCACACTCATTGAAGCCATACATTTCGTGGGACAGTTCATCATGGAGAGAAAGCATGGGGTAAACGTTGACCTTCTTGGACCCTGGTGTGCAGGAGGTTTACAACAAGAGTCAAGGTCACCAAGCAGAGTGTCAAGTTCCACTGTGAGATCTATTTGACACCTTCCCTTCAAAGTGTGCTACAGGGTTTAACCAATGTAAGGCTTATGGTAATGTCACCCAGTACAAAGAAATATCTCCCTGATGACAATCTGCTTTTGTTCTTGGTTAAACAATGACACTAGCACCAACAGATATGGCCTGTACTGTCTAAACAAGGGAACACAACTTTCAGATCTGTGAATTGACCAGGAGGATATGAATCCCAAGGTGCCTTTCACAATAATGACTGTGCCAATGTTGGCGATAATCCACCTACGTTTGCCCTGGGTTCCATGACCACTGAGCCCATCTTACAATGATGGGCACAATCTGAACCTCTGGAGCTCTAGTACCTCCAGGCATAAACGTAGATGCAGGGACCCCCTTGCTCCATGACTGAGGATCCCATGGTTGAGTGATAAGTGCAGGTCAGGGGTCCAGGGCAGACACACTGGGACCACCCCGAGGTTCTCAGTTTATCCTTTTCCACTTAGGAGGTCAATAGCTTGGTCCATTTTTTCTCAGCACTGTCTCCAGTCCAGGAAAATGAATATTAACCAAACTTGAGGAATAACGGAGTTGAGGAAAGAATTAGGTAATCTATAGCCAGTGCACAGTGTGATAAAAAGTGTTTAGAAAGTTCACAGTTGACTTGTGCTGTATAAGAGGGAAACATCTCCTGAGGAAACACACACAGACAGCTTTAGAATCACACTGCATGGGCTCACACATGGGACACTAACCCACGCATCTACATGATATAGTTGTGTCCACATACCATAGAACACAGACATTTTCTTTCCTGGGAGATCAGTCTCTTATCTGTACCCGCTCCCTTCACCCCTTTTAGGAATCCAGCATCAGGGCGACTGTCCAAATAGAGCTGGCAAGAGATTGCCATCTTCATCAACTAGATTATTTTCATCAGAGGGATTATCCCTGAATAATTACCATGTTCACTGGCTTGTTCACGTGCCTGCAATTAGAAAGAAGAAAACAGTGTGAGGATGTCAGTGTCTTCAGTACTGTGTATTCAGGTCTTTTGTTCTCTTTTTCTTGTCAGAAAACCAAATGGGAATGTGCTGTTCAGTCTGTAGCCCTAAAAGCATAATAGAGGACACCCCAACATAATAATAGAGGAGGTTGGAGCTCCTCCTGAAAGAGGTCTCCAGCTCATTTTCACCAGTAATTAAAACTTTCATTTCAGGAAGGAACAGTTTCTGCTGAGGAAACTGCTCCCGATTCCAGTTTTTAATTTGTGTTGTCATTTTTGAAAACCATCCTTTTGAATAAGTTATCTCCTGGGAGAAATTCATCCATCAAATTAAAAACTGTTTATATGAACTGTCTTGCGTATTTTGAAGCTTTATCTGAATTCAGCTAGAAAATAAAGTCATGAAGCAACACTTTTATCTCAGATGAATAGAAGGCACTTACTATGGAGTTGGGCGGAGCCTCTTCCTCCAACCTTGAAACGGATAGCCCCTCAAGATGGTCCTCAGGGAGCTCTAGGAGGACATAGAGGAATTGTCAGGACATCTGTGATGCTGATCGGGAAGACCTTGTTAATGTGGACACATTAGGGGAGTGTGTGGATGTGGGTGATTAATAAGTGTTGGCTGAAATCTGCTGGACAACCTTTCTCTTGGGTGGAGGAAGGCAAAGGAGATGAACGTTTCAGAAATGAGTCAGAGAGCCTTAAGCTTTCTGGCTAAAGGGAACCTGATCGCCTTGAAACTCGGTCTGATAGAGGGAAGCACTAAAAATCACACTATGCTTCAGTAGTCATGTAGAGTTGTGAGACTTGGACCATTCAGAAGGCTGAGTGCCAAAGAATTAATGCTTTAGAATAGTGGTGCTGAAGAAACTCTTGTGAGTTCCTTGGACAACAAGGAGATCAAACCAGTTAATCATAAAGAAAATCAATCAGGAATATTCATTGGAAGGACTGATGCTGAAACTTTAATACTTTGGCTGCCTGATGTAAAGAACAGGCTCACTCCAAAAGCCCCTGATGCTGGGAAAGACTGAGGGCAGGAGGAAAAGAAGGGGCCACAGAGGATGAGATGTCTGGATAGCATTATCGACTCAATGGACATGAATTTGAGCAAACTCAGGAAGACAGTGAAAGACAGGGAAGCCTGGTGTGCTTCTGTCTGTGGGTTCACAGACGTAACTTAGCGACTGAGCATTGTCATCAAAAATACATTGTATTTATTCTTTTCATAATTTTTAAGAGTTAAAAAGTTCCATCAGTTCAGTTCAGTTGCTCAGTCGTGTCTGACTATTTGTGACCCCATGAATCGCAGCACACCAGGCCTCCCTGTCCATCACCAAATCCCAGAGTCCACCCAAACCCATGTCCATTGAGTCGGTGATGCCATCCAACCGTCTCATCTTCTGTCATCCACATCTCCTCCTGCCCTCAATCTTTCCCAGCATCAGGGTCTTTTCAAATGACTCAGCTCTTCACATCAGGTGGCCAAAGTATTAGAGTTTCTGCATCAACATCAGTCCTTCCAATGAACACCCAGGACTGATCTCTTTTAGGTTGGAATGGTTGGATCTCCTTGCAGTCCAAGGGACTCTCAAGAGTCTTCTCCAACAGTGCAGTTCAAAAGTATCAATTCTTTGGTGCTAAGCTTTCTTTATAGTCCAACTATCACATCCATACATTACTACCGGAAAAAGCATATCCTTGACTAGACGGACCTTTGTTGACAAAGTAATGTCTCTGCTTTTTGATATGCTGTCTAGGTTGGTCATAACTCCTTCCAAGGAGTAAGCGTCTTTTAATTTTATGACTGCAATCACCATCTGCAGTGATTTTGGAGCCCAGAAAAATAAAGTCAGCCACTGTTTCCCCATCTATTTGCCATGAAGTACTGGGACCAGATGCCATGATCTTAGTTCTCGATGTTGAGCCTTCAGCCAACTTTTTCACTCTCCTCTTTCACTTTCCTCAAGAGGCTCTTTAGTTCTTCTTCAGTTTCTGCCATAAGGGTGGTCTCATCTGCATATCTGAGGTTACTGATATTTCTCCCGGCAATCTTGATTTTTCTGCATTCACAATTTAGTGTACCTATCAACACCATCTACATCTTTTTCATCAGATCCAATATAACCTCTGTACTCATTAAGTCATAATCCACCTTCTCCGTTGCCTCCTTGCTTTGGTAATTTCTATTTCCAGCTTCCATGAGTTAGCCTATTCTGTGTACCTTAAACCAGTGGAATCATACAATATTTGTCTTTCTGTGCCTGCCTTATTTCACTAACTATAATAAATTTTTGTGTTAAATTGCCCACCCATTTTGTAGCATATTTCAATCTTTAATTCGTTTTTATGGCAGGATATTATTCCATTCTGAGTACATATCACAATTCATTTATCCATTTATCACATGATGGTCTTTGGGTTGTTTCTAGTATTTAAATACTAATAATACACTGTGAACATTAGTGTGCAGATTTCTGTATGGTACTATAATTTAAATGTGCATATTTAAAATATCACTGAATATAACAATACAAAGTGTGAATGTTAGGTGAACTAATATGTTAGACTTTGAATTACTAAAAATATATTTTGTCACTAATTGTAAAAAAATGTACCACACATATGTTGTCTGTGAGTAGAATTTGATAACTGAAACTGAAATGATATGATATTGGAATTTTCTGTATAATCCATACAACTTTTATGTCAATGTAATCCTGCTTTAAATAAAGTCTAATAATTTAAAGATATCTTGAAACATGACTTCAGGGGGGAACACATCACACCTAGTGTTAAAAATTTAGCTAATGTCCAAACCATAGCTAGAGACAATCTTCACTTTTAAGCATGAACCAAATGCTGAATTTAGAATGCATCTTTCCTTTCATAGTTAAAGCAGTACCAACTGATATAGTTTCAATTTGAACACATGAAATAAAAGAACATTGCTTAACATTTCTGTTTGCTTTCTTAAATATGAAGCCCTGAACATACTACAATAATCATTCTTGAATGAACTTAATGAGAAAATTTCCACAGTACCTTCAGTCGAGTCACTTATAGGGTGCACCCTATTATGTGGCCAACAACAAACTCTCTTCATCCAGCTGGTTCTTGATGTTCTTGACATCCGAGGGATGTTTCTTTTCGCCTTCTGGATGAGACCTCCTGTGAAATGCATTATAATGGTGAGAGCTGTCGACATCTTGCTGGCAGAGGACCACCCGGGAGCTAATAATAATTGATCCATAATTCAGTCCTCTGGTCCCCTTCCTCACCAGATGCCTAGCAAGGCTTCCTGAATTCAAAGTGGACTTAGGAAGATCTGCAGTTTGATGTGCACTGAAAACATCCAACAGACTGGCTGTGTGTGCAAATATCTCTATTTAACTGAGACCTAGAAGCTCAGCAGAGCATGGTGACCATGACTGACAGACTGGATTCAAATCACATTTAGGAGAAGCAGGTACTTGGGAAAGACATATGGATCCCTCTTTGCCTCAGTTCCCTGTCCTGAGTGAGAGAAATGTTAACATGCCCTATTTTTAGTGCTATGAGGCCAAGAATGATTAAGTACAGGTAAAATATTAGAAAAATAAAGGAGGGACTTCCCGGGCAGTCCAGTGGGTAAGAATCTGCCTCACAATGCAGGGGATGGGGTTTGATTTCTGGTTGGCAAACTCAAGTCCACATGCCTCTGAGCAGTTAAGCCCACATGTTGCAACTACTGAGCTCAAGCACCACAACTGAAGAGTCAGTGCCCTGCAATGGAAGATCTGCACAATGTGATGAAGATCCCTTGTGCCACAACTAGGACCCGATGCAGCCAAATAAATGATAGATAGACAAATAAATAAATAGAAAAGTAAAGGACTGGTGCTTCATAATGCCTCTGTAAGTGTTCAACCTTGAATGATGGCAAGAATAAGATGGACCTTCAGTAGTGGTTGAAAGCAGAGAGGGCATTTTGATGGCTCCAATAAGTGGGGATGGAAGCTTATTCTTCAGCTTTTTCACAGAAACAAGGTTTTATAGCTCATGGAGAGTATCTATTATCACCTCTTTGACACCCAGCCCTGTTCAAGAGGAAGGGTGGATAAAGTGTGGGCTGTAATCCATATGTTACATTAGACGGTGTTGAAATTTAGAGAGATGAAGTGATTTTCCAAGGGTCACACAATGATAAATAGTGGATCTGGGACAGGATTGTACATGGTTCCCTGAGGACACAGATGCCTGCACCCCTGAGACCTGTGCTAAAACCCCTTACCCAGGAGCTCAACCCTACCTCCAACTCAAATTATCCTGCCCCTAGTTTTCTGGGGATGAGAGCTGATGCCCTGAAGAAGGTGCCTCAGCCTTACAAAGAGCTCCAATCCTCCTTCTACCACTCATCTCTATGTTTCAGTTCCTGATCCAAAATACAAGTTTCCTCTGAGCAAAGCTTCTCAGAAAGACCACAGGATTCCAACTCTGTCCATCCTCCAAAGCTTCTTCACACACTCAATCATCTCACGAGTAGCCTTCCCAAAGCTCAGTTCACCTTGCTAAGTGACCAGTGGTCTGTTTGGCCAACAAGTTGGCTCAGAGCTCAGAACCTTCTAAACCAAAGGGCACATGATGGCTCTACCAAGAATTAGCTTCCTTTTAACTTGACCAAGTCTGGATGAGCACTTAATGTGAGTTAACTGGGGAGGTGGCCATCTGTGCTGGCCTTTGGTGTCTTAACTAAGTCTGAGATGCTCAAAGTCTCACAACTGATCTGAACACTTATTTGACCAGCCTGGACCAAGTGATAGCTAAGAATGGGCAGGAGTTCAAACTTCCCCCACTAAAATTCTGACTCTATCAACTTCTCATCATGCTCTAGACCCTGTAGTGGAAGACTACAGAGCCCCATATTCTTTTTGAAAATCATCTCCATCCTCACAGCCTGGAGACTCTAACCCTAGATTCTCCTTGAGGATCAACAGACTCCTTCCCACAGTGACCAAATGTTCATCCTACTAACCCGACAGCGCTATGCCATCTCACTAAACTCCTTGGCAACAGCCAAACAATGATCCAGCCCACATCCACCCATGGGAATCCCACCAGTAAATCCCAGTTTCTTTCCTTCTTAAGTCTCTAGATTTACACTGCTAGTGTTTGTAGATTTGGGCAGCAACATTTGAGAAGAGTTGAGATGTAATTCCCTTTTACTATAATGTCTGATGTTGGGGAGACATCATGGTTCTCCTCTGTTAGTTCTTTCCATCTGTTCTCTGGTGTACAAAACTGGCATTGGGAAATTGGAAATCTAGGAAGATATTTAAGGCAGCCAGCTGACAGTAGAATCAAAATATAATTTAAGGAATAATACAAAACTATAAAACACAGTTATAACTCTGTATATAAATTAGAGTGATGGAAAAGAAAAATAATAAAAAAAAGATGAGGAAAATTCACCAGTAAAGGTTAACCAGCCCATATGAAGGAACAAAGTTCAGAGGAGCAGTGGGAACCTACCTCCCAAACAATTCAGATTACCCATTTCTCTTTGCCACCATACATGAAGCTCTCAGCTCGCAAACACACTGAATGTGGAATGTGTATCACCACATTACCATGGTGACCACACATCACAGAACTTTCAGAATTGACTGGACTCTGCACAGGATGAGACCAACTGCCACTGTCCAACTGCTACTGTCATTCTATGGACAAGTTTGGCTTTTCAGAGTAAACATTTTATTTCAAAAATTGAATCTCAAGCTCAGACATTCCTCTCTGATTATGAAAATAATTTGTATGAGTGAAAATGTTCTGTCCCCAAGCATAGCTGATAGTGACCATTTTGGGGTGAGGAGGGACAAATCTAATACATTGCGAATAAAAAGAGATTCTATTCTTGATTAGAATATCATCTCGGTACTATTCACAAGTTTGTGCTCCTAACACAGTGAGGAGAGAAAGCCTTACCTCAGGGCCACACAAGGAGAAAAGACAGACAAACAAAAAAAGCTGAGCACCCAGAAAAATGTCAGCAAAGTGCTTTTCTAGGAAAGCTGAGGGAGTGGCCTGTTTACTTCTGGGGTCAGAGTCTTTGTTCTTGAGGTCAGGTCATGGTCAGGTCACGATGTTCTTGTGGTGGTGGTGGTGGTTTAGTCACTGAGTCAAGTCTGAGGCTTGCGGCCCCATGGACTGTATCCTGCCTGGATCCTCTGTCCATGGGATTCTCCAGGCAAGAGTACTGGAGTGGGTTGCCATTTCCTTCTTCAGGGGACCTTCCCAACCCAAGAATCAAACCCAGGTTCCCTGCACTGCAGACAGGTTCTTTACTGATGGAGCAATGAGGGAAGCCCTCAGTCAGTTCAGTTCAGTCCCTCAGTCGCATCCGACTTTTTGAGACCCCATGAATCACAGCACGCCAGGCCCTCTTGTCCATCACCAACTCCCGGAGTTCACTCAGACTCACGTCCATTGAGTCAGTGATGCCATCCAGCCATCTCATCCTCTATCGTCCCCTTCTCCTCCTGCCCCCAAACCCTACCAGCATCAGAGTCTTTTCCAATGAGTGAACTCTTCACATGAGGTGACCAGAGTATTGGAGTTTCAGCTTTAGCATCATTCCTTCCAAAGAAATTCCAGGGCTGATCTCCTTCAGAATGGACTGGTTGGATCTGCTTGCAGTCCAAGGGACTCTCAAGAGTCTTCTCCAACACCACAGTTCAAAAGCATCAATTCTTCTGCACTCAGCTTTCTTTACAGTCCAACTCTCACATCCATACATAACCACTGGAAAAACCATAGCCTTGACTACATGGACCTCTGTTGGCAAAGTAATGTCTCTGCTTTTCAATATGCTATGTAGGTTGGTCACAACTTTTCTTCCAAGGAGTAAGCGTCTTTTAATTTCATGGCTGAAGCCACAATCTGCAGTGATTTTGGAGCCCCCAAAAATAAAGTCTGACACTGTTCCTACTATTTCCCCATCTATTTCCCATGAAGTGATGGGACCGGATGCCATGATCTGAGTTTTCTGAATGTTGAGCTTTAAGCCAACTTTTTCACTCTCCTCTTTCACCTTCATCAAGAGGCGTTTTAGTTCCTTTTTCCTTTCTGCCATAATGGTGGTGTCATCTGCATATCTGAAGTTATTGATATTTCTCCCAGCAATCTTGATTCCAGCTTGTGTTCTTCTAGCCCAGCATTTCTCATGATGTACTCTGCATATAAGTTAAATAAGCAGGGTGACAGTATACAGCCTTGACATACTCCTTTTCCTATTTGGAACCAGTCTGTTGTTCCTTGTACAGTTTTAACTGTTGCTTCCTGAGCTGCATACAGATTTCTCAAGAGGCAGATCAGGTGGTCTGGTATTCCCATCTCTTTCAGAATTTTCCACAGTTTACTGTGATCCACACAGTCAAAGGCTTTGGCATAGTCAATAAAGTAGAAACAGATGTTTTTCTGGAGCTCTCTTGCTTTTTTGATGATCCAGCAGATGTTGGCAATTTGGTCTCTGTTCCCCTGCCTTTTTTAAAACCAGCTTGAACATCTGGAAGTTCACGGTTCATGTATTGCTGAAGCCTGGATTGGAGAATTTTGAGCATTACTTTACTAGCGTGTGAGATGAGTGCAACTGTGCAGTAGTTTGAGCATTCTTTGGCATTGCCTTTCTTTGGGATTGGAATGAAAACTGATGTTTTCCAGTCCTGTGGCCACTGCTGAGTTTTCCAAATTTGCTGACATATTGAGTGCAGCACTTTCACAGCATCATGTTTCAGGATTTGAAATAACTCAACTGGAATGCCATCACCTCCACTAGCTTTGTTTGTAGTGATGCTTTCTAAGGCTCACGTAACTTCACATTCCAGGATATCTGGCTCTCGGTGAGTGATGACACCATAGTGATTATCTGGGTCATGAAGATCCTTTTTGTACAGCACTAATGTTGCTGTAAACCTCCCCCCAAAACAAACGCTACTCTCAGTTCTGACAAGAAAGCATCAGGTCCCAGGCACCACCATCTACCTCTGGGCTCCAGGCCCAGGCCAGGAGGAGGGGTCCTGGGCAGGCAGGGTATCCGGCACCCCGTCAGGGTCCTCCATCCAGTGCCTGGCCCTGGCTGAGGGGGCAGGTCTCAGCTGGCAGCACCTCAGAGCCAAGTCCCAGATCCCACCCAACTTTCATTTCTCTGGGTGCTTGGCGCCCAGGACCCAGCTGGGACTCAGGCTGTTCATTTAAGCTGCAGAGACACACTTGTAGCAACTTCCAACTGGGTTAATCTTTAGTTCACAGCAATTACTCTTTTTGACAGAGGTCCCAACCACAGAGGCGAGCCTGAAATGATGTGTAAGATCCTTGCACACCAACCTAACCTCCTGCCACCTCCTGGGGGTGGACAACTGATCAATGCTGGACCAAGTGTGGAAATGTGAATGGAGAAACAGGAGCTGGGAAACTCTTCCCTTAGTAGCCAGGGTCATATCCTCCAGCTGCCCAGGGCTCTGGGGACCATGCCCAGATCGTCCTCTGCAGCGTATAGGTCATGGAGGCAGGGACTGGGGAGAGGTTCACTGCTTTGTGTTGGGAAGAACCCCTGGAGAAGGGAAAGGCTACCCAATCCAGCATTCTGGCCTGGAGAACACCATGGACTGTATAGTCCATCGGGTCGCAAAGAGTCGGACAAGATTGAGCCCATTTCACTTTCACTTCGGCTGCTTTGTGGCCTGGATCTGGTCTGTGGGCACCAGTGGTGAGGGCTCTGGGCCTCTGTGGGACACAGTCCCCAAACTGTTCTGGGCCACCATCCACCTGCCTGCCTTGAGGCCAGAGGGCCTGGATAGAGTATGGAGAAGGCTTCTGTCCCAGACTCATCAAACTCTGGTGAGGACTGCTGACAGGTTTCCTGTTGGTGGAGCATGACCACTAACCCTAGGCTAAGGGTCCCACTGAAGGTCTTACAATATTGACTGTGCGCCCACCCCACCCCTAGTACAGTCTCCTCCACCCATTTCTACTCTTTCCAAGTCCCCAGACTTCCCTAGAAGAAACAAAGCCTAAGATTTAATCTTATAAACAAAATTAAGTTTCATACCTAATTTATCTACTTGTACTCTTTATTTGGACCCCTGCAAATTCTTCTCACAAAAATGAACGTTTTTGTCGTGTGTTGCAAGCATGTTTTCAATTTATCACTATCTTTAAGTTTTTTTTTTTATTTTTGTTTATTTGTTTTTGTCTGTGCTAGGTCTTTCTTGTCATGCTTGTCTTCTCTCTAGCTGTCCTGAGTAGGGACTTCTCTCTTGTTGTGGAGCACAGGCTCTAGGTGCACAGGCTTCAGTAGCTGTAACTCACAGGCTCTAGAGCCCTGGGTCAGTAGCGGTGGTGCACGGGCTAGTTGCTCAGCGGCATGTGGGATCTTCCTAGACCAGGGATCAGATCCATGTTCCCTGCACTGGCAGGCAGATTCTGAACTCCTGGGCCACAAAGGAAGTCCCATCACTGTCTTTTTATTATGGTTACTTTTACTTATATCATGAAGATATTTATTTTCAAAAACATCAGTAATTTAAATATTTTTGTTATTTTGGTTGTGAGAAGGAAAAGGGGAGGGATGTTATGACTAATATTTTTATTAAGGGCCAAGTACACCTTTAAAAATATTTTAATAAATAGGAAAATAACAGCAGGTGTTTAAAGACAACTTTTCTATTAAACAATTCTAAATATTTCTAAAGATGTTTGTCAAAATGAACTAATTAATTTTTTAGGGTAATGAGAGAAATTTCCTCCCAGAAATGATATAGAGTAGAAATATCCTGATACAGTCATAAATGGAACTGAGTATTTTGTAAAACACATGTGATAATTTATGTCTCAAAAACCTGAAAACATTTTGGAAGTGATAATGATGGTATATCAATGATTAAGTCATTTTAACAAATGTCATTTACAATGTGTCTATTCATCAGATAATGAACTTGCAGTTGTTTTCTGAGAAAAGAGGGGCACGTTCAATTTATGTTAGTTAAAGAACTTTAAAAGAATTTGTGATTAAATTTGTTATGTCCTATTAATGATTTCAATGGTGGAGAATTCACTGAGTTTTAATACAGCTCCAATTTGCCAAGTATATTTGTATTTCTTTGACCAAGCAACATATTGGACTTTTTGAAAGTTTTCCTATAGTTGATTCAAGAACTATTTATAAAAGTTGGTGAATATTTATAATAATTAAACAGGATAAATTATGTAAAACAAGGAAACAGGACCAACTTAGAGAATATCACTCTGTTAAGTGCATAGTACCTCGAACATCCTAACTAAATTCTGCTGACTATAAGTAGTGTGAGCTATTCTTGTTATGGACTAAACCTCTGTGTCCCCACATAAATTTATATGTTGAAACCCTAACCTCCAGTGAGATGGTCCCAGGAGGTGGGGCCTTTGGGAGGTAATTACATCATGAGGGTGGAGTCCCCATGACATTACCATCTTTCTAAAAAGAGGAATAGAGCTCATCCTTTCTCTCTTTCTGCCACATGAAGATAAATGAGAAGGTGGCAAAATCTAAGGAAGACACATTCACCAGAACCTGACCTTGCTGAATCCTGACCTTGACTCTCAACCTTTAGACTATGAGAAACAAATAATTATTGTATAAGCAACCTCATCCAAGGTATTCTGTTACTGCACCCCTAACTGACTGAAGCACCTACCATTATGGATTTTGAGAGTAAAGAGTTTTCTTTAGCTATTTAGTTCATAGAAAGGAGCCACAGATCCTCCCAAAAACATTGCACTGGAAAGAGTTAACTAGGCAAGGAAAACTTTTTTCAAGACATTGTGATAAAGGTCAAGACTACTGCAAGGGGAAAGACTGAACTCAACTCCCCTGAAACAAGTGACTGGGATAGGGGGATTTGTAAACACTGAGTGAGCTAATGAGAACATAACACAGGCCCTCAGCCTCAAGGTTCCCATCTGTGCTTAGTCATTGGCACTTGTGGAAATGAAGCTTCCGCCTTTCCACACAGACTGGGATA
Source organism: Bos indicus (assembly GCF_029378745.1). Lineage (NCBI taxonomy): Eukaryota > Metazoa > Chordata > Mammalia > Artiodactyla > Bovidae > Bos > Bos indicus. The sequence continues at coordinate 7,292,284 of NC_091775.1, forward strand.
AAGGGACCCGTTTTTCAGATGATCACTTTTAGGAAGGTGGGCTCACAGGTTCTCGAGAAAGACATTCCTGGGTTGTAAAATGTTCACAGATCATCATGGTAGACAATGAATTGACACACCTTCTAAAGTAGATGGTCAAAGAATAAGGAGATCAAGAAAAAGTGTCTGGAATAAATTGGGAGATTGGGATTTATATTTACACACTGTTATATACAAAGTAGACAACTAATAAGGCTCTACTCTACAACACAGGGGACTCTCTTCAATACTCTATGTGCTGTGCTTAGTCAATCAGTCGTGCCCAAATCTTTGTGACCCCATTGACTGTAATCCATCAGGTTCCTCTGTCAATACTCTATAACTGATATATATATATATAAAGAGTCGAAAATGAGTGTATATATGTAACTGATTCACTGTGGTGTGCAGCAGAAACTAACACAACATTGTAAAGCAACTGTACTCCAAGACAAATTAGTTTTTAAAAATGTCTGAAGTTTATACAAACTGTGGGGACTGTTAAAGCCCTTTTCATAAAGCCCTAGTTCTTGCTTTTTTACTCTTGATAGAAAGGGAAAAATAAACAAAAGAAAATCTGTTGATCTGGTAGACATGCACTGCTAATCATTTTACATTGTGGTTTATTCGTGAAGAACCTCTGAATAAACGAAACAGTAAAATTAATCCCTCAGCATTCTTGAGAATACCTTTTTATTAATACATACTTTACAATTGTACATTTTAATGAAGGAAAAATATGATAATGACAACAAATCAAATCTTTCGGATGTTTTGCTCAATGATATTAGAGTATATATTATAATGACTAATCTTGTAATGGTAACAATGTGAGGAGCTAGAAGTCATCCCAGACTGCTATCAGCTTGGGATCCCCCTGAGACACCCAGACCCCTGAACACATACAGACATGTGCTTATTCCTATTTGTAAGCGTATTAGCCAGGGTAAAATTGATGAGAACTTATTAAAATACAGTTTCTTCTTGTTGTTCAGTCACTAAGTCACGTCGGACTCTTTGGGACTCCATGGACTGCAGCATGCGAGGTTTCCTAGTCCTTCACTTATTATTGTATTTGTATCATAATTAAATCCATCAGTGAGCACCTGGCATCACTTATTTCTCATTGAAAATATTTCCTGTATAATACAGTCTGCTGGATATGAGTGTAATTAAATAAGTCTTGATCTTACTTTTAAATCTAAAACCATCACTGTGTGACACTGCTGTTGTTGTTCAGTCAGTAAGTCATGTCCAGTTCTTCACAACCCCATGGACTGCAGTATGCCCGACTTCCCTGTCCTTCACTGTTTCCTGGAGTTTGCTCAAATTCATGTCCATTGAGTCAGTGATGCTACCTAACTACCTCTAACTACCTCATCCTTTGCTGCCCTCTTCTCCTTTTGTCTTCAATCTTTACCAGCATCAGGGACTTTTCCAATGAGTCTGAGCTTCAAAACAGGTGGATAAAATATTGGCACTTCAACTTCAGTCATTCCAATGAGTATTTGATGTTGATTTCCTTTAAGAGTGACTGGCTTGATCCCCTTGCAGTCAAATGGACTCTCAAGTGTCTATTCCAACACCACGGTTCAAAAGCATCAGTTCTTTGGCACTCAGCCTTCTTTACAGTCCAACTCCTCCATTTGTACAACTACTGGCACAACCATATGACCTAGGACCTTGGTCAGCAAGGTGATGTCTCTGCTTTTTAATATGCTGTCTAGGTTGGTCACAACTTTCCTTCCATGGAGTAAGTGTCTTTTAATTTCATGGCTGCAATCACCATCTGCAGTGATTTTGGAGCCCCCAAAATAAAGTCAGCCACTGCTTCCACTGTTTCCCCATCTACTTGCCATGAAGTTGAAAGGCTGTTGCTGAACGATGCAAAGACCTCTGGATTCTTGGTCTCCGGAGGAGAAGAATTCAATCTGGGGCCAGAGACGAGGCTTGATTGCTCAGAGCTTTTGTGGAATAAAGTTTTATTAAAGTATATAGGAGATAGAGAAAGCTTCTGACATAGGCATCAGAAGGGGGCAGAAAGAGTACCCCCTTGCTAGTGTTAGCCACGGAGTTATATACTCTCTAATTAGTTATTACAGTGAATCAAAAGAATGTCTGGAGGTTGTAAAGACCTCACTAGACCTACTCCCATAATTTACACCTTAAGATAAGAGGATTAGCCAGAAGCTTTTTTTCCAGAGACTGTCCTCAAGCAGGATACATTATTGTTATATAATCCTAAGGAATGTAGAAGGACACAAAAGTTTGTCCTTTCTTCCTCATTGAGAATTCCAGACCCCTCTCTCCTTGGGGACATCTGGACTTCTTATCAACCTGCCTAGGAAATGACTCTCTCAAAATGATGGGACGGGATGCCATGATCTTCATTTTCTGAATGTTGAGCTTTAAGCCAAATTTTTCACTCTCCTCTTTCACTTTCATCAAGAGGCTCTTTAGTTCTTCACTTTCTGACATAAGGGTGGTGTCACCTGCATATCTGAGGTTACTCTTATTTCTCCCGGCAATCTTGATTCTAGCTTGTGCTCCCTCCAGCCCAGCATTTCTCATGATGTGATTTGCATATAAGTTAAATAACCAGGGTGACAATATACAACCTCGACGTACTCTTTTTCCCATTTGGAACCAGCCTGTTGTTCCATATCCAGTTCTCACTGCTGCTTCCTGAAATGAATACAGGTTTCTCAAGAGGCAGATCAGGTGGTCTGGTATTCCCATCTCTTTCAGAATTTCCCAGTTTATTGTGATCCACACAGTCAAAGGCTTTGGCATAGTCAATAAAGCAGACATAGATATTTTTTTTTTTAACTCTCTTGTTTTTTGGATGATCCAGCGGATATTGGCAGTTTGATCTCTGATTCCTCTGCCTTTTCTAAAAGCAGGTTGAACATCTGGAAGTTCACAGTTCATGTAATGCTAAAGGCTCACTTGGAGAATTTTGGGCATTACAGAGTGAAGTAAGTCAGCAAGAGAAAAAACAAGTGTTGCATATATAAGGGATATAGAAAATGGTCCTAATGTATGTCTTTGCAAGGCAGGAATAGAGATTCAGGCATAGAGAAGAGACTTCTGGACACAGTGGGTGCAGGAGAAGATAGGATGAACTGAGAGAATAGCATTGAAATATATTCATTACCATATGTAAAATAGATAGCTAATGTTAACTTTATGTGTATCCCTGCTGCTGCTGCTGCTGCTAAGTCGCTTCAGTCATGTCCGACTCTGTGCGACCCCATAGACGGCAGCCCACCAGGCTCCCCCGTCCCTGGGATTCTCCAGGCAAGAACACTGGAGTGGGTTGCCATTTCCTTCTCCAATGCATGAAAGTGAAAAGCGAAAGTGAAGTCGCTCAGTCGTGTCCTACTCTTAGTGACCCCATGGACTGCAGCCCTCTAAGCTCCTCCACCCATGGGATTTTCCAGGCAAGAGTACTGGAGTGGGGTGCCATTGCCTTCTCCATGTATAACACAAGGAGCACAAACTGGTGCTCTTTGACAACCTAGATGGGTGGCATTGGATGGGAGGTGGGAGGAGGATTTAGGAAGGAGGGGACATATGTATACTTATGGCTGATTTATGTTGATGTATGGCAGAAACCAATGCAACACTGTAACACAATTATCCTCCAAATAAAAATGAATAATTTTTTTTAAAGTCCCTTTTAAAATTGACTGAAAAAATATACTTAGGAATAAACCTGACTAAGGAGGCAAAAGAACTATATGCTAACAAATATTAAACATGGATAAAGGAAATTGAAGATGATTCAAAGAAATGGAAAGATACCCATGATATTTGATTGGAAGAATTAATATTGTTATAATGCCCACACTACAGAAGGCAATCCACAGGTTTAATGCAATCTCTGTCAAAGCAACTATGACATTTTTCACAGAACTGAAACAAATATCCCAAAATTTATTTGGAAACATACAAATAAACAAAAACAACTGCAAAAGCAATCCTAGGGTAAATGATCAAAGCAGGAGCCATAACCTTCACAGACTTCAGACAATGCTACAAAACTATGGTAATCAGAACAGAATGGTATTGGCACAAAAATAGACATGTGGATCAATGGAATAGAAATAACCCACATATCTATGGTCTATTAATCTTCAACAAATGAGGCAAGAATACACAATGGAGAAAAGATAGTCTCATCCACAAATGGTGTTGGGAAAGCTGGAAAGTCACATGTAAATTGATGAAGTTAGTGTACACCCTCACACCATACACAAAAGTAAACTGAAAATGGCTTAAAGTTTTAAATATAAGACATGACATGATAGAACTAGAAGAGAATATAGCAAAACATTCTCTGACATAAATCACAGCAATATTTTCATACATCAGTCTCCCAAGGCAATAGATATAAAAGCAAAAATAAAAAAGGAACATAATCAAACTCATAAGCTTTTCCACAGCAAGGGAAATCAGAAACAAAATGAAAAACAATCTACGGAATGGGAGGAAACATTTGCAAATGGTGTGAATAACAAAGGATTAGTCTCCAAAATATACAAACAGCTCATACCACTCAATAACAAAAAAAAACAAAGGATGCAATAAAAAACTGAACAGAAGACCTAAATAAACATATTTCCAAAGAAAACATAGAGATGGCTCATAAGCATATAAAATGATGTTCAACATCACTAATAATGAGAAATTCAAGTCAAAACTACAACGATGTACCACCTCACAATAGTCAGGATGGTTATCATTAAAATGTCAATAACAAATGCTAGAGAGGGCATGAAAAAAATGGAACACCCCCCACTCCATACTGTTAATGGGACTATAAATTTGTGAAGCCATTATGGAATAGAGTAGTTACATTAAAAACTGAAAATAGAACTATTATGTTGCTATTGTTCACTTACTTAGTCATGTCCAACTCTTTGCCACCCCTTGGACTATAGCACTCCAGAGTTCCTTGTTCTTCACTATCTCCCAGAGTTTGCTCAAACTCATGTTCATTGAGTCGATGATGCCATCAAACCATCTCATCCTCTGTTATCCCCTTCTCCTCCTGCCTTCAATCTTTGCCAGCATCGAGGTCTTTCCAAATCAGTCAGTTCTTCAAATCAGGTGGCCAAATTATTGAAGCTTCAGCATAAGTCCTTCCAATGAATATTCAGAGTTGATTGACTGGTTTGATCTCCAAACTGTTCAAGGGACTCTGAAGAGTCTTCTCCAACACTACAGTTCAAAAGAATCAACACTGTGGTGCTCAGCCTTCTTTACAGTAGAACTCTCACATCCACACATGAATACTGGAAAACCATAGCCTTCACTATTTGGAGGTTGGTTGGTAATGTGATGTCTCTGCTTTTCAATACACTGTCTAGGTTTGTTATAGCTTTTCTTTCAAGGAACAAGTGTCTTAATTTCATGGCTGAAGTCACTGTCTGCAGTCATTTTGGAGCCCTCCAAAAAGAAGAGACATTACTTTACCAACAAAGTTTTATCTAATCAAGGCTATGGTTTTTCTAGTGGTCATGTATGGATGTGAGAGTTGTACTGTGAAGAAAGCTGAGTGCTGAATAATTGATGCTTTTGAACTGTGGTGTTGGAGAAGACTCTTGAGAGTCCCTTGGACTGCAAGGAGATCCAGCCAGTCCATTCTAAAGGAGATCAGCTCTGGGTGTTCTTTGGAAGGAATGATGCTAAAGCTGAAACTCCAGTACTTTGGCCACATCATGTGAAGGGTTGACTCACTGGAAAATACTTTGATGCTGGGAGGGACTGGGGGAAGGAGGAAAAGGGGATGACAGATGATGAGATGACTGGATGGCATCACTGACTTGATGGACATGAGTGTGAGTGAACTCCGGGAGTTGGTGATGCACAGGGAGGCCTGGTGTGCTGTGATTCATGGGGTTGCAAAGGGTCGGACATGAGTGAGTGACTGAACTGAACTGAAAATAAAGTCTCATTGCTTCCATTGTTTCCCCATCTATTTCTTATGGAGTGATGGGACCGGATGCCATTCAGTTCAGTTCAGTTTACATACTCAGTCATGTCCAACTCTTTGCTACCCCATGGACTGCAGCACACCAGTCCTCCCTGTTCATCATCAACTCCCAGAGTTTACTCAAACTCATGCCCATTGAGTCAGTGATGCCATCCAACCATCTCATCTTCAGTCGACCCCTTCTCCTCCCGCCCTCAGTCTTTCCCAGCATCAGGGTCTTTTCAAATGAGTCAGCTCTTCACATCAGATGGCCAAAGTACTGGAGTTTCAGCTTCAACATCAGTCCTTCCAATGAATATTCAGGACTGATTTCTTTTAGGATGGACTGGTTGGATCTCCTTGAACTCCAAGGGACTCTCAAGAATCTTCTCCAACACCACAGTTCAAAAGCATCAATTCTTCAGTGCTCAGCTTTCCTTAGAGTCAAACTCTCACATCCATACATGACTACTAGAAAAACCATAGCCTTGACTAGACGGACCTTTGTTGGCAAAGTATTATCTCTGCTTTTTAATATGCTGTCTAGTTTGCTCATTATCTTAATGATATCAGATTCCATTATCTTAATTTCTTCAATGCTGAAGTTTAAGCTAGCATTTTTTTTTTTTTTTTTACTCTCCTCTTTCACATGTAGTTCCTTTTTGCTTTCTGTCATGACACTGGTGTTGCAGTAGAAATTACTAGGCAGTCAGTGTAAAACTCTCAAACCTCAGGCTTGTTTTCAGTAAACATCCTGCTCCACTGTCCTGGATTCCTGGAATGTGTCTTTAGTCTGATCAATTATCAGCACTCAGATCCAAAGAAGAGCAGCAATTATATTCTGTTCCATATGCTTGAGGGAAAAACAGTGGTGATCATTAATCTTAAGACCATACATTTGGCCCATGGTAAAATGGACAGAGGGCATGAAAAAGGGCAGTGACTTAATCCAAGGATCAAAAGAAGTCATAAAGATGATGTTAAGTATCTTGACCTTTAAAGTGAATGTTTAGAAATAATGTGATTTAAGGGTATAAAAACCTCCTTGGGGTGATTCTTTACCCCCTCTCTATGCTGAGTGTCTATGCTGAGAGCTTTGCAATTTCCTCCTCTTTAATAAATCTTATTCAGTTACTACCTGTGCTTTTGCATGTTCATGAACTCCATTCTCTGGCTGCGTGGACAAGAACTTGGATTCCTGTCTCATCTTTTGGGGGCTCGTCTGGAAATCCTGAATGCCTACTCAAGGTAAGCACAGACACTCACTCTCAAATCTGTCATTCACTTCTCATTACCTAATCTAGCTGCACGGTCTCTTGAGCCACTCTATTACACAACCCTGCACGAGTTCCAAAGGCAGACAGTGTTAGTAGACAGTGGCCTCGGGTCTCGGTATTAGCCAGCAGATTGACCTGGGGTGCTGAGCAAAATCTCTGCTAGGCTGCTGCCTCAGTGAGAACCGCAGGACATCTACCATTTCTCTTTCCTAACATTTAGAGGTTTTGAGATTTTTCACTTAAGGTAGGATCATTTCAGAGTGTGTGTAAATACTACTAACCTTGTTCACTACATAGCTTGCTTTAGGGGAACTCCAGTTCAGGCACACCCAATGTTCAAGAGCACAGCAAGTCCACCAACTTAGGCTCTCACTCTATATCTGTCTCTAGGTGGAAAGGAAGATGGAGACAGGAAGAGGACAACAGTCTAGGGTAACCGGATAATGATGCTCCAGACCAGATGCACTCCAGAGTTGAGGGAAGCATACTTTATTGGTGTTTCTTTGCTCCCACTGTGCAAGGTGGGGACACCCTCTATCAGAAGAATCAGAGAAAAGACGAAGAGCACTGGACACTGGTCTTTTGTCTTTCAGATGGGAGCCGCCTCTTCTTGCCTTACACCCAGCTCAAAGCAGATGCCTTTGGCAAGTATACTGAAGAACTAGAAGAAGTTTGACCCTTAGACCTTGTTAAAGAAGTGTATGATCTTTTTCTGCACCAAGGCATAGCCTCAATAGGATCTATCTGATGGTGAAAAATGACCCCCTGAGGGCTCATTTGATTATAATACCATCCTCCAACTAGACCTCTTTTGTAGACAAGAAGGAAAATGGTCAGAAGTGCCATATATACAGATTTTGTCTTGAGAGAGACAACCCTCTTATCCAGGAGTTGTGGGCTTGCTACTTCCATGCTGCCTATAACTTCCTCCAAGTCCTCAGGTCCAAACTATCGCCCTTAACCAGAGCTGCCCAAACCTAGCCCGCAGGAGCCTCCACAATCTCTGGTAATGCCTTGGGCACCAGCAGCAGCTCCTACCCGAGTGGCTCCTAACCCAACACTGGTGATCTCTAGGCTATATCCTCCCCTCCTTCCATTACAAGAAGCTCCTAACGGGGACTTGGGAGCCACAGGAGTCCATGTTCCTTTCCCCCTTCGAGATTTAAGGCAAATTAAATTAGACCTAGGAAGCTTTACTGAAGATCCTGACAATTATATAAGTGTTTTCCAGGGTCTAAACCAGTCTTTGAAATGGCACAGAAAGATATTATGCTAATCCTGACTAGCGCCCTTACTGACAATGAAAGAAGTAGTAATTAAAAATGCCCAGGGATGGGGTGATGAATGGTAAGCTACTGGCATGCAGGGGAAATGTGACAGTGAATCAGCATGGTTACCTACCGGGCTACAGGCAGTGCCCATAGACGATCCTAACTGGGCACATGACAAAGACAGTGATGACTGGAAGAGAGTTCACTTTATCACTAGCATTAAGGAAGGCTTAAAAAAATCACGGGCTACTCCAAACTATCTGGAGTGATTCAGGAAAAGGAGGAAATTCACACAGCTTTTCTGGAAAGGCTCAGGGAGGCACTGAGAAAGCACACTAATTTGCATCCAGATGCCTCAAACTTATTCTTAAAGACAAATTTATTACTCAGTCTGTTCCAGATATTCAGAGGAAAGTCCAAAAACTGGCCTTTGGCCCCCATATAGATTTAGAGGGCCTCGTTTAAGGAAAGAAATATTGCTCAAAATAGTCTGAAGTCAAAACTCCCTCCCAGGTCCTCCTCACCATTCTATGCAAAACAAAGAACTCTGACCTGAAGAAAAAAAATGGACAATAAGGTTGATCACACCCAGCTCCTAGCTGGTCCCAGCTGGTCTCCAGGATTCCTTGCCCCAGCCGTTTATGAAATAACTACTCCGAACACTTCCCTGGCTTCCCTGTGGCTCAGACAGTAAAGCGTCTGCCTACAATGCAGGAGACCTGGGTTCAATCCCTGGGTTGGGAAGATCTCCTGGAGAAGGAAATGGCAACCCACTCCAGTATTCTTGCCTTGAAAATCCCATGGACAGAGGAGCCTGGTAGGGCTACAGTCCGTGGGGTCACAAAGAGTTGGACACGACTGAGAGACTTCACTCACTCCAAACAACCTTGGAGAAGAACAGGCCCCCTTAACAGTAGATGTCCACATATATGCCTATATATACTTACTCTTTTCTTGGGTTAGTGCAGCAGCTCACTAGTCTGATGCTGCCCCTTCTTGCCTCATTAAAGGTGAATCCGTTCCCTAAAGTGCCGGTCTCCTTCTTTTTCCGAACCTCGCCTCCTCTGACTCCCTTACCCTACACTGGTTAAGAGCTGCCACATCAGTATTCTTAAACAGAAATCAGGAAGAACCTAAAGAAAAAGAGAATAGAGATAAGAGAAAGGCCGAAGCTCTCATTATGGCCCTACAGGGAGTTAACTTTAGGGCTACAAATGTGGGAGGACACAAGCAGAAACCTGGCGTCTGTTTTTGTTGTGGCAAGGATGGACACTTTAAGGGACAATGCCCCCAAGGCAAGCAGAGGCCACCACCAAGGCCCTGCCCCACTTGCAAGGGAGATCACTGGGAGAGTAATATCCCCAGGGACGTAGGTTTCAGGGGTCAGAAACTCAGACACAAGATCAAGATTCACGGGGCCCAGGGCTTCCCACTTTGGCTTCTGTCCTCATTACCACACAGGAGCCTCAGGTGACTCTAACTAGAGGAGGCCATCCTGTTAAATTCCTACTGGATACCGGAGCCACTTTCTCAACCCTCCTGTGTAATCCGGGTCCTCCTTCTACTAAGTCAGCTACTAAAGGTGGCATTTCTGGAAAGCCAATTACAAAAATCTTTACACAACAGTTGAGTTGTAACTGGGATTCTCTTCTTTTTTCTCATGTGTATATGTGCATGTGCTCAGTCGTGTCCACCTCTCCGACTCTACGACCCCTTGGACTGCAGCCCGCCAGACTCCTCTGTCCAAGGGATTTTCCAGGCAAGAATACAGGAGGGGGTTGCCATTTCCTCCTCCAGGGCATCTCCCCCACTCAGGGATCGAACTTGCATCTTTTGCAACTGCCTGCATTAGCAGGCTGATTCTTTCCTACTGCGCCACCTGAGTATCCCAAGTGAGCACAGGGCGCCTGGTATGCAGGCGTGGGGTGAAGGGCAGTGGCAGCAAAACTCCAGGAGGTGAAGAAGGGGGAGGGCAACCACCCGAGGCCGGGTGATCCGCTCCTCCCATGGGGAGGCCGAAGGATCCCCCACGCTCAATCCACGAGGGACGCAGCATCCTTCCCCAAAGTTCTGATGGGGAGACCCTCCTCGAGGGCCCGGTGGGCCGGAAGTGGGGCTACGGACACCAGCCGGGCACATCAGGGACAGCTGTGGCACCCTCACTTCCACCCCCCCCCCCCCCCAGGGGTGGTGGTATAGGCATGTCACTCCACTCCAGTACTCTTGCCTGGAAAATCCCATGGACAGAGGAGCCTGGTAGGCTGCAGTCCATGGGGTCCCGAAGAGTTGGACACAACTGAGCAACTTCCCTTTCACTTTTCACTTTCATGCATTGGAGAAGGAAATGGCAACCCACTCCAGTGTTCTTGCCTGGTGAATCCCAGGGACGGGGGAGCCTGGTGGGCTGCCATCTATGGGGTCGCACAGAGTCAGACTCGACTGAAGTGACTTAGCAGCAGCAAGCCGGTGACCTGCGCACACTTGGACAAGGGCACCGCAGGGGGCGTCGCGCCGGGGGCTCAGGCGCTCTTCCTGGTCCAGCACGCGACAACATCAGCGGACAGAAGGAGGCAAAGGGCAATGGAGACGGGGGAAGGCGGGCCAGGGAAGCGAGACGCACCAGGGCGCAGCCCCAGGGATCAGAGGACAGGACAGACGAGGCACCAATGAAGTGCTGCCACGTAGGCCCACGTGGCATAGACACGGCAGAGGCATAGAACCGACAGTGGAGGTGGGGTGGCCGCCAGCTACTGCGAGGGGCCTGGAAGTCATTCTGAATGACCCGGAAGCGAAGCTGCTTCTGCGTCAGGACACGGAATCTCACCACAAGAAGCCTCCAGCACAGGAGCGGTCCCCTGGCACCCAGGATGTCTACTGACCTTCCTGGCCCCCATGGAGCCCCCGGATCGGGGCTTGCGCCCACCACCGCCAACACCCAGAACCACAACTGGCCCGGGAGAGCACTTTCCCGCCATGTACCGGTGCCTCCACGACCCTCACAGGCAACTTGCTGTGCCCAGCTTCCCCCCTCGGGGACCGAGGGCACTTCTGTGCCCGGAGACACCACCAGCCATGAAGGCCAGGGAAGGACACCACATGAGGCAAGACCGGTTAGGTCCTAAACAGGGTAAGGGGGCACTGGGCGGTCACCTATGTGGGGTGGGCCGGGAGCGGGGAAAAGCTGGAAGTGACGGGGAAGAGCAACAAACACGCACAGGGAGGGCCGGGGGACAGGGGCACGTGCGCTGTCTGGTGATCAGAAAGACTGAGTCACGGCCGACCACCTAGTTTTCAAGTAGGAATATTGCTATTTTTAAACAAAAACACGTCCACACCTGTTAAAGGATTTTGAGAGGCAGGTTGGAACCGCTCACCCTTTTATATACTATCAGCTGACTGAGTAGAATGATTTGAATTTGTTTCATGAATATAAAGATATTTTGCTGCTTTGTTTTCCTAACGTATACTACAGATTTACACTCCAAATAGTAACAGAGATGAATTTCAGGTGTTTAATACATTCATCACCTTTTGGTAATTTTTTTTCTTTTTTGTTTTATTCATCCTGTTGAGTATGTAATGGGTCCTAATTTTCTTTTTTTTTTTTCTAATTTTCTTGAATACATATTTTTCCTGATGACTAATGATATTATGCAAGTAAGCTTTTGGGTCATCACGTTCTTTTGCCAACTTTTGTTGGGTTATTTGCCTTATTAGTACATTAAACTTCTTTATAATTGGGACCATGAGTCTTTTCTTAGAATAATATATATTTCAAATAACTTTATTCATACTTTGTCCTGTGTATTTACTCAGAAAATGCATTTGGTAAGCAGAAGTTCTTATTCATAATATATTTCAGTTCCTTATATTTTCCTGTGTAGTTATTACTTTTCAAATCCTGGATAAGAGAAAATTCCTACTCCAAGATTTTGAAAATGTTTCCTTATGCTTTATCTTCTAAGAGACAATTCTATTTTTATTTGCACTTATATCTAAAATCTATCTAGAATATATTTATGTGTTTAGTGTGAGGTTGCTGTTGTTGTTTAGTCACTAAGTCCAACTCTTTGTGACCCCATGGACTATAGCCCTCCAACCTCCTCTGTCCATGTAATTTTCCAGGCAAGAATACTGGAATGGGTTGCCATTTCCTCCTCCAAGGGATCTTCCCAACCCAGAAATAGAACCTGTGTCCCCTGTCTCCTGCTTGGCAGGTGGATCATTACCACTGAGCCACCTGGGAAGCCCTTAGTATGAGGTAGGTGGTTACATTATTATTATTTTTTCTGTGTACTTATTTAAACAAACTCATTCAATTTCTTAAAAATAGTACAATTTCCTCTCACTTCACTGCAGTGGAGCATTTCTTACACATAACATAACTTTGTGAAGTATTAATGTATGTTTGTCTGGCTTCTGTTTTACTGGCCATTTTTTTTCTTCCTATTTTTACACTAATGCTTCACAATCTTCTTTACCAATGGTTTATAAGAGCCTTGATATCTGGTGGTAAATGATGATGATACCAGCAATTGATGTACCGGGCTCCTCTGTCCCTGGGATTCTTCAGGCAGGAACACTGGAGTGGGTTGCCATTTCCTTCTCTAATGCATGAAAGTGAAAAGTGAAAGTGAAGTCGCTCAGTAGTGTCTGACTCTTAGCCACCCCATGGACTGCAACCTACTAGGCTCCTCCGTCCATGGGATTTTCCAGGCAAGAGTCCTGGAGTGGGGTGCCATTGCCTTCTCCAAAAATTGTGTTTACTAATCTTTATAATAAAGAAACTACTTAATCAGATAGTTGTATTGATGGCTATGATGATGTATGTTAATATTTTGAAAAATACAATATTCTCTGAAAATGTATGTATGTATATACACTCTTGAGAGTCCCTTGAACTCTCAAGACCTTGAGAGCTCAAGGAGATCCAACTAATCCATCCTAAAAAAAAATCAGTCCTGAATATTCTTTGGAAGGACTGATGCGGAGGCTGAAGCTCTAATACTTTGGCCACCTGATGTGGAGCACCAACTAATTGGAAAAGGCCCTGATATTGGGAAGGATGGAAAGCAGGAGGAGAAGGGGACAAAAGAGGATGAGATGGTAGGATGGCATCATTGACTCAATGGACATGCGTTTGAGCAAGCTCCAGGAGTTGGTCATGGACAAGGAAACCTCATGTGCTGCACTCCATGGGATTACAAGGAGTTAGACATGACAGACGGAGAAGACACTCGGTCGTGTCTGACTCTGCGACCCCATGAACTGCAGCACGCTAGGCCTCCCTGTCCATCATCAACTGCCGGAGTTTACCCAAACTCATGTCCATTATGCAGACCTCTAGGGCTTCCCAGATGGTTCAATGGTAAAGAATCAGCCTGCCAAGCAGGCTGATCCGCTTCAGTCTGTGGGTTGGGAAGATCCCTGGAGAAGAAAATGGTAACCCTCCTCAGTCTTCTTGCCTGGGAAATCTCATGGACATAGAAACCTAGGAGGCTATAGTCCATAGGATCACCAATGAGTTGGACATGACTTAATGACAAAACAAGGAACGGAAGGGTCCTCTAATCTCCCCAAAAGAGGGAGAAGGGGTGGAAGAGAGATGGGAGGTAAGCAGGTTGACAGGAGTCTATCAAAGTTACAACTCATTCTCAGGGCCTTCTTTCCCAATCCAAACTAGAAATTTCAAGTCAATGAACATTTGAAATTACATTATAATATTGCTATTCTCATGATTAAAATGGAGAACTTAAATTCAGATAGATGTGTTTTCTGCATTTCCAAGAAATTAGAGACTCTGAGCGTGCCCACAGAAGATGTTCTTTGGCCCAAAACCTATAGCATGATTCCAGAAGAGTACAAGGGATAAGTTTTGTGGCTGCTGCTGTTGTTTGCCGCTGAATTACATTGACTTCCACTCTCCCAGTTCTGTGCAAAATAAACCATTGCCATCCTCTAACCTAACCAAATTAGACAATGTATTCCCGATTCCAGCTTTAAGGGTCCCTTTCCTGAAATCACTTCCGTAGCATATGGTTTCTATTTTGTCTCTTTTTATCCTTAATTTTTCAAGAAAACAAATTATTATATATTTGGTCATGTTAATTCTCATATAACTTAACATCCATGTAGTTGTGTAATTTTTCTTCTCATTACTCCTTCAAATATAAATTTAAATGCAAATATTTATGGGGTAACTCTTCTGAAGAAGAAAGTGTCTGAGAAACATATATATATATACACACACACACACACACGCACACGCACACACACATATATATATACAGATGTGTAAAGTGAAAGAAAGAAAGTGAAGTCACTCAGTCGTGTCCAACTCTTTGCGACCATATAGACTGTAGCCTACCAGGTTTCACCGTCCATGGGATTTTCCAGGCAAGAATATAGGAGGGGGTTGCTATTTCCTTCTCCAGGAGATCTTCCCAACCGAGGCATTGAACCCAGGTCGCCCGCATTGCAGGCAGAAGCTTTATCGTCTGAGCCACCAGGGATAGACAGATGTGTATATATATGTGTATATTCACACACACAAATATATGAATTATCCCCTCATATTTGAAGGTGATCTAGTTGATAAAAATTTTGATCCTAGCATTCTTTTTTTGTGATTTTTTAAAAAGTTTCATTGGAATGTGGTTGCTTTTCAATGCTGTGTTAGTTTGTATAAAAATTTTGATCCTAGCATTCTTTTTTTGTGATTTTTTAAAAAGTTTCATTGGAATGTGGTTGCTTTTCAATGCTGTGTTAGTTTGTAATGTATAGCAATGTGAATCAGCATACTTACATATACATCCCCTCCCTTTTGTACTTCCTTGTTATTCAGCTCATCACAGATCAATAAGTAGAGTTCCCTTTGCTGTAACATTCTCATTAGTGATGTTTTTAAAATACATAAAATATTGCATTATATAACTACTGAGCAGTCTGATGGCTAGCCCAATCCTTGTCAGAGTCTCAGATGCAGTCCTTGGGAATATCAGCCTGTTGTGTAAATTTGTGGGTGGGGAAACAGTTGCAGGCAAGACCCTAACTTGTACATATCTTTTCTAGTTTATGTACAAATGAGTGCCCAATTTAAAAGACAGCTACATGATGTCATGAAACTGATAAAGATCATTTTTAATTACTTCCATGTCCAGCTTCCCCAAAGGGCAATTCCATTGATGGGACTGGAGATATACTGAATTCATGGTGACTTAGAAGGAAAAGAAGAAGAAAGATGAATGTCCACAGATGTGTGGTTAGTTTAAACCAGTATTCATCTCTTCTGAGAATGACCTGTGAACACATAGGCTAGGTGTCAAATCTTGTGAAAGAAAAAGATCACAATTATCCTGGGGAACCAGAGAGAAATAAGAGGTCAATGGAAGCATTCCACACTATTCTATTTAATGCATATTCAGTATTCACTGCAACACTGATGCTAATTTTTCCAACCTAAGAGATTCTTTTGTGAACATTTTTGTACTTAAGTCTTTATATAAAAGCAATTCTAGGGTATATACCTGGAAGTGGAGTTTTGGGATCATATACAAGGGCATCTTAAACTTTCTCAGATATTAGCCAAATGTAATCTAAAGTATCGTAAAATATTTCTATTTATATGCAAGCAGTGTGTTAGAGTTTCCTTTACATTTTTATAAAAGAATAAATTTTTAGACTATTTTAAATCAATATCAAGTAAGGGTATAGTAGTATCATTGTCTGGAGAAGGCAATGGCAACCCACTCCAGTAGTCTTGCCTGGAAAATCCCATGGATGGAAGAGCCTGGTGGGCTGCAGTCCATGGGGTCGAGACTGAGTGACTTCCTTTCACTTTTCACTTTCACACATTGGAGAAGGAAATGGCAACCCACTCCAGTGTTCTTTCCTGGAGAATCCCAGGGACGGTGGAGCCTGGTGGGCTGCCGTCTATGGGGTTGCACAGAGTCGGACACGACTGAAGTGACTTAGCAGCAGCAGCAGCAGTATCATTGTCCTTGTTGTTCAGTCGCTCAGTTGTGTCTGACTTTTTGCAACCCCATGGACTGCAGCACACCAGGCTTCCCTGTCCTTCACCATCTCCTGTAGCTTACTAAAACTCACGTCCATTGAGTTGATGATACCATCCAACCATCTCGTCCTCTGTTGTCCCCTTCTATTCCTGCTTTCAAACTTTCCCAAGATCAGGGTCTTTTCTAAGGAGTCAGCTCTTCACATCATGTGGCCAAAGTATTGGAGCTTCAGCTTCAGCATCAGTCCTCCAATGAATATTCAGGACTGATTTCCTTTAGGATTGACTGACTTGATATTCTTGAAGTCTTCTCCAGTGCCACAGTTCAAAAACATCAATTCTTCAGCACTCAGCCTTAAAAATTAGTATTTTAGACTATTTTAAATCCATATTATAGGTGGACAAAGGTATCATATAATCTTTTAATTTGAATATTCCTGATCATCAATGCGATTGATTATTCTTTTATTTGTTTTCTGACTATTTTGATTATTCTTCTGCAGATTACCTGCCAATCCAAATTTTGCATCAGTTATGCTCTTGGTCTTTTCCCTTTTTGTGTGTGCACATTTAATGTGTATCTTTGAGACTAACATTGGTGATTTAGTTACATTGCATATTTGTCATAGTATTTAAGGTCAGTTCTTTAAAAATAAATTATTTTCTTCTGTGTGTGTGCTTAGTCACTCAGTCGAGTCTGACTCTTTGTGACCCCATGGACTGTAGCCTGCCGGGGTCCTCTGTCTATGGGGATTCTCCAAGCAAGAATACTGGAGTGGGTTGCCATGCCCTGCTCCAGGGGATCTTCCCAAACCAGGGCTTGAACCCAGGTCTCCCGCACTGCAGGCAGATTCTTTACCATCTGAGCCACCAGGGAAGCCAGTGTTATTTTATATTTTAAATGTATAGTAGATGGGTTCCCCCTTTGTACTTCTCTCTTTTTGATTGGAATTATGTTTATTTTGGAGATTATTTAGGAAAAATAATTTCTATTAGTGATATTGTTACTGTAGCACTTATCACCTTTATTTTTGCATGAGCACATTTTTGTTTTAAACTTCAGTGTTACTTCTGAGCAATTTAAAAGTGGTTTGTTAATATTTTATGTGTTATATTATTCTTATGATTTTTCATTTTCTGATCACTTTTTTCGAGTTTTTATATTCAGAATTTATAGAGAACTAACTTGGCATGTTTATTTAATTAATTTATTTAATAAATCTTTTTATTCCTTAACACAATCTATCTATCTATCTATCCATCTATCTATATATAACCTTTTGGCCATACTAAGTGGCATGCGGAATTTTAGTTACCCAACGAGAGATCGAACCTGTGCTGCTTCAGTGGAAGCTGAGAGACCTAACCACTGGATCTCCAGGGAAATCCCTAACACCTGGCATGTTTTGAATTTGCTTGTTTATTTAATTAATTTATTTTTAAAGAAGGATATTTGCTTTTCAGAATTTGTTGGTTTCTGCCAAACATCAACATGAATCAGCTGTAGGTATACATATGTCCTTTCCCTCTTGAACCTCCCTCCCATCTCCCTCCCCAAACCACCCCTCTAGGTTGATACAGAGCCCCTTTTTGAGTTCCCTGAGCCATACAGCAAACTATCTATTTTACACGTGGTAATGTAAGTTTCCATGTTACTCTCTCAATATATCCCACCCTCTCCCTCCTCCCTTCTCCCCATTTCCATAAGTCTGTTCTCTATGTCTGTATCTGCATTGCTGCTCTGAAAATAACTCCATCAGTACCATCTTTCTAGATTCCATATATATGTGTTCAGTTCAGTTCAGTCGCTCAACAGTGTCCGACTCTTTGCGACCCCATGAATTGCAGCATGCCAGGCCTCCGTGTCTATCACCAACACCCGGAGTTCATTCAAACTCATGTCCATCGAATCGGTGATGTCATCCAGCCATCTTATCCTCTGTGGTCCCTTTCTCCTCCTGCCCCCAATACCTCCCAGCATGAAAGTCTTTTCCAATGAGTCAAATCTTGGCATGAGGTGGCCAAAGTACTGGAGTTTCATCTTTAGCATCATTCCTTCCAAAGAACACCCAGGACTGATATCCTTTAGAATGGACTGGTTGGATCTCCTTGCAGTCCAAGGGACTCTCAAGAGTCTTCTCCAACACCACAGTTCAAAAGCATCAATTCTTCGGTGCTCAGCTTTCTTCACAGTCCAACTCTCACATCCATACATGACCGCTGGAAAAACCATAGCTTTGACTAGACGGACCTTTGTTGGCAAAGTACTGTCTCTGCTTTTGAATATGCTATCTAGGTTGGTCATAACTTTTCTTCCAGGGAGTAAGCGTCTTTTAAATTCATGGCTGCAGTCACCATCTGCAGTGATTTTGGAGCCCCAAAAAATAAAGTCTGACACTATTTCCTGTTTCCCCATCTGTTTCCCATGAACTGATGGGACCAGATGCCATGATCTTTGTTTTCTGAATGTTAAGCTTTAAGCCAACTTTTTCACTCTCCTATTTCACTTTCATCAAGAGGCTTTTTAGTTCCTCTTCACTTTCTGCCGTAAGGGTGATGTCATCTGCATATCTGAGGTTATTGATATTTCTCCCGGCAATCTTGATTCCAGCTTGTGCTTCTTCCAGCCCAGCATTTCTCATGATGTACTGTGTATATAAGTTAAATAAGCAGGGTGACAGCCTTGACGTACTCCTTTTCCTCTTTGGAACCAGTCTGTTGTTCCATGTCCAGTTCTAACTGTGGCTTCCTCACCTGCATATAGGTTTCTCAAGAGGCAGGTCAGATGGCCTGGTATTCCCATCTCTTTCAGAATTTTCCACTGTTTATTGTGATCCACACAATGTTAGGATACCATGTTTATCTTTCTCTTTCTGACTTGCTTCACTCTGTAATAGGCTCTAGGTTTATTCATCTTATTAGAAAGGAGTCAAGTGTTCCTTTTATGATGGAATAATCTTCCATTTTATATATGTACCACAGCTTCTTTATCTATTCATCTGTCCGTAGACATCTAGATTGCTTCCATGTTCTAGCTATTGTAAATAGTACTCTAATAAACAGTGGGGTACATGTGTCTTTTTCAATTTTTCTAACCTGGCATGTTTTTAATAAGCTTAATTCGTGGTAAATAATAACTATAAAATAATTAATAAAACGTATTCAGAGTTTGTTTCTTTTTACAGTCCGTTTTTAACTCTGATGCTATATTGAAGCATAGTTAGAAAATGAACCTTTACCAGTAATTTCAAGAACTACAAAAGTATTATTAGTACTGAATCTAGATGTCTGATCTAGTGTAGTTTAATTTCTCTCTATTTTATTCCATAGTTTATTACTCATTTAGATATAAGTTATGCTTTCAGATGTAATTTTGAACATCATTTTCAGACTTATTTCAAGACTTTGAAATGTTGCTCTTTACAGGTTAATTTTATCAGAAATCAATGTTTAGCTGTCAACTTCATTGGGATTTTCAAGATTGCATTTCTTATTGTTTTGTTTTACCTTTTGTTGAGAGTTCATTTTCAGCAAGAGCTTTTGGATTTTTTCTTTTCTTCTGTTTGGCATTTTGAAATTAATTAGCTCATAAGGAATTCCAGCCTTAAGACATGTTTGAGAGAGTGATTGCTAAGTCACACAGTCGTGTCCAACCCTTAGGGTCCCCATGAACTGTGCCCACCAGGCTGCTCTGTCCATGGAATTTTCCAGGCAAGAGTACTGGAGTGGGCTGACATTTCCTCCTCCAGGGGATCTTCCCAATCCAGGGAGATATGTTTAGTAGTACTTACTTATTTTCCCTTCTTTTATTCACTGATAGAAGTGGAAATACTGACTTCGAGTATTAAGTTAACCTGAGGTCCCCATAATCCTAACAATAAATTAGCATACCAACCAAGAAGGAGTAATACTTATGTGATAGACAAATTCCCTGTTTTCGGATTTATTTCATATATGAACCCAACTGTCCTTTTTAGCTTTCTTCATGTTTATAGTTGCTCTGATTTTAAATAAAGGGCAACATCAAAGCTAGAAATAACTTTCTGTACTGTGCCAGTTGTTTGGGCTGAGTTTCAAAACTGCTTCAGAATCCAGTAGAAAAAGCAATTTTCAATTATTGGAAATAAGTACAATATACCTTGACAATATAATAGGTAGCCTAAACTGTATACAAAGGGTCATTCTATGACATATTGCCTTCAAATTTATGATTTTGAGGAACCATTGAGAATTTTTATGCAGCATTAATGACATTTTAATCTATGCTGATTTATTTAGATTAGAAAATGTTATGTTTTCTAGTTTTGTGGATAACTTCTCAATAGCATTGCTTGTGTAATCATATGTACTAGTATATATAGTATATCAGCAACTTCATTTTTTAGTTTGAACTGTTTCTGTTACATATATTTTATTTCTTTTTTTTCTTTTGGAAAAATGACAGTGACATAAAAATTAATTTACTTAAATTTACAAAATGCGTTATAGGAACCAGAAAACTGGTGCCTCTCACTTTGGCCTGTACAGACAGGACTGGAGATTGAAATGCTATGAGGAACTGATATTCTTTGGGAAGATTCAGCTTCAGCTTTTATCTATCATTAGTGTTTATGTGATAAGTGTATTCAGCTATTCATGAATTCTGATGTTTGTTCCACAGTAAGAACTACCTAGTCAAATACCTTACCTTTATGACTAAGAAAAACAAGGATCAGACTTGTGACATTTGTTACAAACTGTCACAAGTTGGAATGCATTCTTAAGATGATAAACATTTATAAGTAAATGGATACAATTCTTTGACATTAAGCATTGTAAAACTGTAAACTTAAGCTTAAACTGTAAAATTGCTACATTAACAGTTAAAAAGTATATTCAAGTTTAAGAACTGTGTTATAATGTTAACCTGATTATTTCTTACATAATACAGTGGCCTGTAGTTGGATTACTCTCATCAGATAATTCAGTTTTAAGAAAACATAATTTAGCACTGGACTGGAATATATAATGGCTGCTTGTATGTACTATTCTGCGTGAGTGCATGCTGTGTGTTTGATTGTGACATCAAGGACTGCAGCCCTCCAGGCTCCTCTGTCCGTGGATGTTTCCAGCAAGAATACTGAAGTGAGTTACCACTTCCTCCTCCAGGGGATCTTCCTGACCTAGGGATCAAACCCAGTTCTCCTGTGTCGCTTGCATTGGCAGGCAGATTCTTTACCACTGACCCACCTGAGAACTTCATTCATTACTTGCAACAGTGCTGATCTACGCAAAACAAATTACACACCCTCATTATCCTAAACTAATGTCAGCCATGACGTCTCCGGAATAACAACATTTAACTTTCTTAGGGAAATTAGGTGTGACAGCAATGCAGATTTCCCTTACCAAGCAATAAATAATAGCTTGTTTTATTTTGGTTAGGCTGTGTGACTTCAAAAAACAAAAGTTAAAAATATTCCATAAAATGATTATTTTCTACATTATATAGATGTTCTAAAATAAAAGTTTTAGTCAGTACTTTTTATGCATATCAAAAGATGGAATGTAAACAAAATTTCTACTTGAAAGTGGAAGATTAACTATATTAATTTAGATCCACAAAATTTGTTATCTAAGGGTGAATGAGTGTTATCCAATTTTTATGTTTCTTTCTATAAAAATGAGATTTCTTGTTTTAAAATCGTCTGCTCTTGGATATGTGCCTTACTCCTTTTCATAGAATTAATGTGGTTTGCATGATTTCTCAGACAGGACTCTTGGTGTCTCTTTCTTTCATCTGGACTGGTGTGAGTCCATACCTTTTGTAAGGTCTGTATAGACACAGGACTCTTATAGAAAAGTACACTCTAGTTAGCTCTGTAGAGAAAAGCAAGTCATGTTCTTTCTGTTCTTCTTGGTCACATTTCTGTCTTATATCAGAAAGTTTGGGTTCATATTTGATCAAAAGAAGTGATATTTATTATGTCTTATCAGTTATTTTATTTTTTACTGTAAAAGTACATTTAATTATACTTAACAAAGTTACTTGCTCACCTATTTTCTGTATTGAAATCTAATTCTGTAATTTCTTTTGTATATTTTCCCTTGTGTACAAGAATAATAATAATTACATTTATACTCATTAGATGTAGCAACTAGTTTAAACACACACACATAATTTATTCTTCACAACAGTTTTATGAAATAGATGTTATGTCTCAGATTAGGAAGACAAGATAGGAAAAGGATGACTAACCACTCCTAGGATACAGACCAAGTAAATGGTAAACTAAAGATTCATACCCAAACAGCCTAATTTCAGAGTTCATATCTTTTAAAATTTATTTTATATCTCACATAGCATTTTTACTAATTTCTTCATTACAATTGTATATAACATAAAACAAAGTAATTGTTCCAAACAACTGACAATGTACTCCAGTTCAGTTCAGTTCATTTGCACAGTCATGTCTGACTCTTTGTGACCCCATCGACTGCAGCTTGCCAGGCTTCCCTGTCCATCACCACCTCCCAGAGCTTGCTCAAGCTCATGTCCATCGAGTCGGTGATGGCAGTGGCACTGAACAACCTCTCTATCTGCCAGTAATACTTCGAGCTCCATTAGATCTGCTGACCCATGGGACTTAAGTGGCAGAGCAGTTGCAGCTGGTGCCCCTGGGCTTCCAGTCTGCTGCAGTCTTCCTGTCTGTCTGCTACCTATAGACATTAAGCTTCAGCTCGGTGCTGAATATTCTCTGACTCATAATGAGTATTGATTGTACATGTGAGTAGAAATAGGATGTTTAAATCATTTTGCATCTTCTTCTTATTATTATTTATTTTTCTATTCCTGTTCATCATGAGGCAAGATATTCTGACCTACCAAGGCACAAAGTCAGGCATGTGTGACAGTGCTCCATTATCAAATGAAAGTGGGAATGAAGGAGACAGGGCTTGAGCAGGGCTGAGGGAAAAGTAGCTTGTGTGAAGGAGGTAGCTCACATGTCCATGGCTCCAATTCATATATCACATTCTTGAGCCCAATAAAGACAGTACTGTGGGATATAAAGAGACCACCCAAAGCTGACAGATGTGGCCACCTAGTTTCTATCTGGGGGTACCTCTAAAGGACAGGGCTGAATGGAGACTCGACCAGGAGACTTGTAACAGAGCACAGCCAAGAGCAGACCTCAGCACAACTGTACCTGTGAGCTATTACTCTGCACCCTGTTACCAGGCAGCAAGTCCTGTTCAGCCATTTTCAATGGGCTCCTCCCCCCAAGGAAGCAACTGTCAGTGAGTGACCATTAGTGGGGACAACCAGGAAAGGTCAGCGGAGCAGGGCTTGTCACATGGACAGTGAGGTAAGAGTCAATCCTGGCCTCCCCTCCAGGGTGCTCCAGTTCATCCAGCCTCAGACCAATGGTGATCTGGGGACCCAGGGGACATATGGGGGTCTGTGTCCTGTTGACCTCCAGAGCCCTCAATGCGGCCTCTACTGGCCGCGCCCAGGCCTTGAGGAGGCAGTGACCTTCTCCCCACCTCTGCCACCTTCTGGCTGCACCATCTGCCCTGGATGCCATCTCCAAGACCTGCTCCCACACCCCACACGTGGCTGGCCTGAGGAGCCTGAGGGCCAGTTGCATTTGGCGCCTGGCTCCCTCAGCAATGACAGCTGAGCAGGGTCTGAGGACCCAGCGTTGAGGGTGCTGCCAGCTGAGCTCTGACTCTGCCAGGACTGGACCCTGCAGGATAAGTCGTGCCCCAGGACCTGCCCTTTCTTGTCAGAACAGAAACTAACGAGTGTTAGCTTTCGTTATTTACGGGAACAGTTACCTGACCGTGACCTGGCCTCCAGATCTGGAGCTCTGACACCAAGATGTTTAAACACCTCACCATGCTCCTGCCTCAGCTTTCTAGGAAAGGGCTTCACTGAGGGCTTTCAGGCAGTTTGAGGTTTTTAAGGCATGAGCCACTCCTGTCCTTGCAGGGCCCTCAGTACATCTTTCTGGGCTCCACACCCTGACCTTCTGTTCTTGTTTAGCCTCCCTGTAAGTTGGGCATAGGGACTTGTTTTTCAGTAAAAGGCAGAGCTTCAGTCAGGATAATTGCCTGTTTGCTTTTGCCTATAAGGCGAAATGCCAAATGACCAGCTTGATACCAATTCATGAAATGTGGCCAATGGTTTGGTGGAATGATCATGGGCACAATTGTAAGATTCATGGAAAAAGAGTCTTGAAGATGGTCTGTAGGTAGATGTCTTTGGAAACAGGAAAGGAAGATATTTGTGTTCCATGTGAATTAGTAAAAAGAAAACCAACCAACCAAACAAAAAAAGAGGTACTTGAGCAATCAAGTGACTAAGACAGCTTCTACTATGAATGTCTGTGAGCATCCTGCTCAGCCACCTCTGTCTTTGCTCAATGACTCATGAACAAAGCAGTCCTGGTGACAAGGATGGGATCAGCATGAGCTTAGCAATGCTGAATTCCACCCCCAAGGCTGGCCTGGCTGTTGACTCTGTTGAGTGTCCTTATCCCAACAATGGAGACTGACCCTGAGTTCTCTGAGGTGATCAGCCAGCTACCTGGTGGCAGGCTGACTACATTAAATCCCTTTCTTTATCGAATTGGGTAACATCTTGCTTTTCCTGGAAAATACACTTGCTCAGAAAATGAATTTGCTTTCCTTGTCCACAGTGCTTCCCCCCAGACTACCATGACTGCTATATCCACCGTCATGGTTTCCCACACAGCTTTGCTTCTGAAGTAAATCGTGCAGAATTCCCTTTCTAGTGTGTTTCTACATCAGGTAGGCTGTAAGAGCTACACTCCTGTGAAACTTCAAGGAGGCTTTGAAATAACTGTTTTATAGTGCACATACACACACACCTCCTAATGACCTAGTTACACACTCATCTTTTCACTGCTGTGTAGGAATTTTGAAGCTGCAGTGAAATTGATTTAATGAATCAGGCCTAAGCAGTCAGTTTTATTAAAAGATATATCATCTTGGGTGGGCCAAATTTAATTAATCAAAAGGCCTTTAAAAGAGGGTGTGTGCGTGTTAGTCGCTAAGACGTGTCTGAGTCTTTCGTGACCCCATGAATGAAAGCCCACCAGGCTCCTCTGTTCATGGGGTTTCCCAGCCAAGAATCCTGAAGCAGATTGCTATTTCCTTTTCTAGGGGATCTTCCTGACGCAGGGATCAACCCAGGTCTCCTGCATTAGCAGGCGGCTTCCTTAGCATTGAGCCACATTGGAAATTCTGTTAAAAAAGGATAGATCCTTTTTATATCCAAAGATTCCAGGCTTCATTTCATATAGTTTCCAGTCATGATTTTTAGCTCCTGGCTGTATGCCTTGCCAAAGTTCTCTTCTTTAATCAGCCACCAGGAATGGGTGAACCAATCCCTTGTAATAAGTATTGCTTCTTTTACTGAATTTCTGTGCACAAAAGTAATTCATGTTATTAGAGATTATTTCTAACACAAGAAGCACTTTTGTTAATTACATTTCTTTATTTTTGATTATAATTTTTAAAACTGATGGACCAATGTTGTCACATGATTATTAAGTAAGCACCATAATTTATGTTAGGCATCACTCTTCCTGTTGTACAGTTTTGTGGGTTTTGACAAATGCATCATGCCATGTGTCCACCATTGTAATGTTGTATAGATAGTTTTAGGACCCTGAAGATCCCTGGGCTGCACTTACTCTTCCCTCTCTCTCCTCCCCTTCCACCAAACTCTTCCACCAAACTTCTGGCAATCCCTGATCTTTTCAACACCTGTAGAGCTTGGCCTTTTCCAGAATGTCATAGAGGTGAAAGCATCCTTTTTTATTCAGGATTTTGAGAATGACTTCTCTCACTTAGTAATAGCTCTTTAAACCTTCTCCATTTCTTTCAAGGCTCAGTTTCTCATTCCTTTACTTACCAAATAATAATCTATTGTATGAATGCGTCACAGTTTATTCACTTACTGAAGGACAACTTGATTACTTCTAATTTTTGGCAATTATGAATAAAGTTGCTCTGAACATCTGTGTGGAAGCTTTCATGTTTTCAGTGCATTTGGATAATTCACTAGGAGTGTGACTGCTGTATTACATGATAGGTAGCCTATATTTAGCTTCATAAGAAGCCCATAAAGTGCTTGTACCATTTTACATTCCAATAACAGTTAATAAATTGAGTTCCTGTTGCTCTGTATCTTCACTAATATTTGGGACTTTCTGTTTATTGGAGTTTAGCCACTCTGATAATTTGCATAGTGGTATCTGCTTTTAAAAGAAATGAATTTATCATTCTTTCTTACTTTACTTTAGACCTTATTTTTGTATTTATTATTGTAGCTATAGTGTAGTACCTGAAAACTTTAATCCTAGAACCTGGTTTCTTAGGTTCAAATTCTAACTCTACCTTTTACTCCTTGGTGACATTAGGTTAGCTGTTTAACATGTGCTTCAGTAACTTTATGGGTTTCCACAGTAAAGAGCTCAGATGCTAAAGAATCCACCTGCAGTGTACAAGACCTGGGTTTGTACCCTAGATCTGGAAGATCCCCTGGAGAATGGAATGGCAACCCATTCCAGTGTTCTTTGGTGAATCCAGTATACAGAGGTTTTAGTCCATGGGGTCAACAAAGAGTTGGACAGCAATAAGTGACTTTCACTTTTTTCAGTAGCCTTAATAATAAGATATACCTCACAGAGTTGTTACAGTAATTAGACTTAGATTATTCTGGAACATATAAATAGCAATGAGTATCTGGCCTGTACTAAACTCTTTTATTATTTAATTGTATAAAATAACTTCATTTTTTGTCAAGAGGAAGCCATTTAGAATGTAAATAATTCCAAATATAGACAGAATATTGGTAATTATATTAATTTTAATTGTAAGGAAAACTCTCACATAATGATAACATTCCTCCATTGCTGCAGTATTACCATATACAGCTATCACTACACTATTTAAATTGTAATTCAGTAACTTCACAGTTGTAGGTCCCCCACTACTTTGTAATTTTGTTTGATCATGGCTTTGACTTGATGAAACTGAGTTCAATATAATAAATGAAGTTGCAAGTTCAAGGTTTTGATCCTGTATTTATTTTTAAATTCTAGCAATCAGAATCCAACAACACATTATAAAGATCATACACCATGACCAAGTGGGCTTTATCCCAGGGATGCAAGGATTCTTCACTATCTGCAAATCAATCAATGTAATACACCACATTAACAAATTGAAAAATAAAAGCCATATGATTATTTCAATAGATGCAGAGAAAGCCTTTGATAAAATTCAACATCCATTTATGATAAAAACTCTCCAAAAAGCAGGAATAGAAGGAACATACCTCAACATAATAAAAGCTATATATGACAAACCCACAGCAAACATCCTCAATGGTGAAAAATTGAAAGCCTTTCCCCTAAGGTCAGGAAAAAGACAAAGTTGCCCACTCTCACCACTACTATTCAACATAGTTTTGGAAGTTTTGGCCACAGCAATCAGAGCAGAAAAAGAAATAAAAGGAATCCAAATTGGAAAAGAAGAAGTAAAACTCTCACTGTTTGCAGATGACATGATCCTCTACATAGGAAACCCTAAAGACTGCACCAGAAAATTACTAGAGCTAATCAATGAATATAGTAAAGTTGCAGGATATAAAATCAACACACAGAAATCCCTTGCATTCCTATGCACTAATAATGAGAAAATAGAGAAATTAAGGAAACATATGTGCGTGGATTTATCTCTGGGCTTTCTATTTTGTTCCATTGATCTATATTTCTATCTTTGTGCCAGTACCATACTGTCTTGATAACTGTGGCTTTGTAGTAGAGCCTGAAGTCAGGTAGGTTGATTCCTCCAGTTCCATTTTTCTTTCTCAAGATCGCTTTGGCTATTCGAGGTTTTTTGTATTTCCATACAAATTGTGAAATTATTTGTTCTAGCTCTGTGATGAATACTGTTGTTAGCTTTATAGGGATTGCATTGAATCTATAAATTGCTTTACAATGGATTAAAGACAATCTCTTTAACAAGTGGTGCTGGGAAATCTGGTCAACCACTTGTAAAAGAATGAAACGAGAACACTTTCTAACACCATATACAAAAATAAACTCAAAATGGATTAAAGATCTCAACGTAAGACCAGAAACTATAAAACTCCTAGAGGGGAACATAGGCAAAACACTCTCTGACATACATCACAGCAGGATCCTCTATGACCCACCTCCCAGAATATTGGAAATAAAAGCAAAAATAAACAAATGGGACCTAATTAAACTTAAAAGCTTCTGCACATCAAAGGAAACTATTAGCAAGGTGAAAAGACAGCCTTCAGAATGGGAGAAAATAATAGCAAATGAAGCAACCGACAAACAACTAATCTCAAAAATATACAACAACTCCTACCGCTCAACTCCAGAAAAATAAATGACCCAATCAAAAAATGGGCCAAAGATCTAAATAGACATTTCTCCAAAGAAGACATACAGATGGCTAACAAACACATGAAAAGATGCTCAACATCACTCATTATCAGAGAAATGCAAATCAAAACCACTATGAGGTACCATTTCACACCAGTTAGAATGGCTGCAATCCAAAAGTCTACAAATAATAAATGCTGGAGAGGGTGTGGAGAAAAGGGAACCCTCTTACACTGTTGGTGGGAATGCAAACTAGTACAGCCACTATGGAGAACAGTGTGGAGATTCCTTAAAAAACTGGAAATAGAACTGCCTTATGATCCAGCAATCCCACTGCTGGGCATACACACTGAGGAAACCAGAAGGGAAAGAGACACGTGTACCCCAATGTTCATCGCAGCACTGTTTATAATAGCCAGGACATGGAAGCAACCTAGATGTCCATCAGCAGATGAATGGATAAGAAAGCAGTGGTACATATACACAATGGAGTATTACTCAGCCATTAAAAAGAATACATTTGAATCAGTTCTAATGAGGTGGATGAAACTGGAGCCTATTATACAGAGTGAAGTAAGCCAGAAGGAAAAACACCAATACAGTATACTAACGCATATATATGGAATTTAGAATTATGGTAACGATAACCCTGTATACGAGACAGCAAAAGAGACACTGACGTATAGAACAGTCTTATGGACTCTGTGGGAGAGGGAGAGGATGGGAAGATTTGGGAGAATGGCATTGAAACATGTAAAATATCATGTATGAAACAAGATGCCAGTCCAGGTTCAATGCACGATACTGGATGCTTGGGGCTGGTGCACTGGGACGACCCAGAGGGATGGTGTGGGGAGGGAGGAGGGAGGGGGGTTCAGGATGGGGAACACATGTATACCCGTGGTGGATTCATTTTGATGTTTGGCAGAACTAATACAATTATGTAAAGTTTGAGAATAGAATAAAATTAATTAAAAAAAAAAAAGAAATTAAGGAAACAATTCCATTCACCATTGCAATGAAAAGAATAAAATACTTAGGAATATATCTACCTAAAGAAACTAAAGACCTATATATAGAAAACTATAAAACACTGATGAAAGAAAGCAAAGAGGAAACTAGTAGATGGAGAAATATACCATGCTCATGGATCGGAAGAATCAATATAGTGAAATGAGTATACTACCCAAAGCAATCTATAGATTCGATGCAATCCCTATCAATCTACCAACGGTATTTTTCACAGAGCTACAACAAATAATTTCACAATTTGTATGGAAATACAAAAAACCTCGAATAGCCAAAGCAGTCTTGAGAAAGAAGAATGGAACTGGAGGAATCAACCTGCCTGACTTCAGGCTCTACAACAAAGCCACAGTTATCAAGACAGTATGGTACTGGCACAAAGACAGAAATATAGATCAATGGAACAAAATAGAAAGCCCAGAGATAAACCCACACACCTATGGACACCTTATCTTTGACAAAGGAGGCAAGAATATACAGTGGAGAAAAGACAGTCTCTTTAACAAGTGGTGCTGGGAAAACTGGTCAACCACTTGTAAAATAATGAAACTGGAACACTTTCTAACACCATACACAAAAAAATAAACTCAAAATGGATTAAAGATCTAAACATAAGACCAGAAACTATAAAAATCTTAAAGGAGAACATAAGCAAAATGCTCTCTGACATACATCACAACAGGATCCTCTATGACCCACCTCTCAGAATATTGGAAATAAAAGCAAAAATAAATGGGATCTAATTAAATTTAAAGCTTCTGCACAACAAAAGAAACTATAAGCAAGGTGAAAAGACAGCCTTCAGAATGGGAGAAAATAATAGCAAATGAAGCAACTGACAAACAACTAATCTCAAAAATATACAAGCAACTTCTGCAGCTCAATTCCAGAAAAATAAACGACCCAATCAAAAAATGGGCCAAAGATCTAAATAGACATTTCTGCAAAGAAGACATACAGATGGCTAACAAACACATGAAAAGATGCTCAACATCACTCATTATTAGAGAAATGCAAAGCAAAACCACAATGAGGTACCATTTCATGCCAGTCAGAATGGCTGTGATCCAAAAGTCTACAAGCAGTCAATGCTTGAGAGGGTGTGGAGAAAAGGGAACCCTCTTACACTGTTGGTGGGAATGCAGACTAGTACAGCCACTATGGAGAACAGTGTGGAGATACCTTAAAAAACTGGAAATAGAATTGCCATACGACCCAGCAATCCCATTGCTGGGCATACACACTGAGGAAACCAGAATTGAAAGAAGACACGTGTACCCCAATGTACGTTGCAGCACTGTTTATAATAGCCAAGACATGGAAGCAACCTAGATGTCCATCAGCAGATGAATGGATAAGAAAGCTGTGGTATATATACACAATGAAGTATTACTCAGCCATTAAAAAGAATATATTTGAATCAGTTCTAATGAGATGGATGAAACTGGAGCCTATTATACAGAGTGAAGTAAGCCAGAAAGAAAAACACCAATACAGTGTACTAAAGCCTATATATGGAATTTAGAAACATGGTAATGACAACCCTGTATGCAAGACAGCAAAAGAGACACTGATGTATAGAACAGTGTTTTGGACTCTGTGGGAGAGGGAGGGGGGGTTGATTTGGGAGAATGGCATTAAAACATGTACAATATCATATAAGAAACGAATCGCCAGTCCAGGTTTGATTTAGGATACAGGAAGCTTGGGGCTGGTGCACTGGGATGACCCAGAGGGATGGGATGGGGAGGTAGGTGGGAGGGGGGTTCAGGATGGGGAACACGTGTACACCCGTGGCGGATGCATGTTGATGTATGGCAAAACCAATACAACATTGTAGTAAAAAATAAATAAACAGGTTGTTTAAAAAAATTAAAAATAGCAATCAGTGAGGCAGAAAAACAATGAGAAGATGGTTCCCAAGATGCTAATGAAATAATATTCTCATAAGAAAGTAAAGTATATATTTTAAAATGCATACAAAATGTTGAATATGTATGAAACTGAATGTTAACAGTAGTTTTAATGCAGTAGATGTGTCAGTGATTTAATTTGGGGTTTTTTGTTTCTATTTTCCAAAAATGTTGTGCAATAAATTCACAATACTATTGTAATATGAAATGAGAAATATAAAAATAGTTTTGTAAAGATCAGACCCTTTATTGATCTTTTGTAAAATCAATGCATGATACAGGATGCTTGGGGCCGATGCACTGGGATGACCCAGAGGGATGGTATGGGGAGGAAGAGGGGAGGGGGGACTCAGGATGGGGAACACGTGTACACCCATGGCAGATTCATGTTGATGTATGGCAAAACCAATACAATATTGTAAAATAATTGTTCTCCAATTAAATTAAAATATAAAAAAAAAACAATTCAATAAAATGAATTCTTAAAATTTCCACTCTCTCTGGAAGATGCCATAGCTAAGCATCTTAATTTCAATATATAAACAGATTGTTCCTGGTACCCTGATTCACCTACAACAACTGAATAGCCTGTGGCCTGACCCTAAGAGGGCACAAAGTTCAGAGACTTAATTATTACAAACAGTATGTCTTCTGTTTTAATTTTCTAATGGAGAGTAACTCTAAGACCCTTATGCAGGGAACTGACTTACGTTTCACGGCCTTGAAAAATGTTGCCACCTCAGTTAAATTAAGGGTCTACAGCTTTGACCATTTTGGGAGAACTGTCAGTAGTTATATGTCCTAAATGTGGCCAGTTTCATATGAGCATTGTTAAGACATTAGAGGACTTCCTCAGTGGTCCAATGGTTAGGACTCTGAACTTTCACTGCCCAGGCCCAGGATTCGATCCTTGGTCAAGCAACTAAGACCCTGCAAGCCACAAGGTGTGGCAAAAAAATAAAAATAAGAAAATAACCCCACCTCCCTTCTGAAACATTGTTAAACCTCAGAACTAAGTTGTGCTTGTCACAGACATCATATTTAGGAGTTTTTCTATCACATCAAAATTTTCATTTACACTACCAAATTTTAGAGCTAATGGATTTTGTACTATATACATATTTACTACATATATAGGTTTACTATATATAAGTATCATAAATGCTTAACTTTTTCATAGAATTTGTCCTGTGAATTTTCAGCCTTATCATGACACTGAGTAATGCCGTGTGTCCTCAATAATGTTATTTTTGGTTGTGGAATGTGGGGCATAATTTTTCTCCCACATTCAAGAGATAACCCCTTATAAACTCTCCGTTCCTAAAATGTTTTAATGAACGGAGGATATTTTTCAATTCCTATGCAATTAGATTTATAGAATAGTTATTATATTTTTCATATTGATATTTTATAAATCTGGGGAATTTCCAACTATTCTGAGGAATACCACTGGAAAAAACAAACAAAAAAAATCAAATAATAATTCCCTGTACTACTTTGGGTTCTTATCTTGGCAGTGAAAAGCAAATTTCTAAGAAAAGTTAATTTCAACAACAGTAGTATCTTTAAGGTAAATATTTCCCTTATACTTGCCTATCATACAACCATACAAAAACTAGATAGATTAAAAAAAAAGTCAGAATTTTTTATCTGATTGGTCAGAGCCAAAGGACCAGTGATTCTTTTTTAATATTAAACTAATATATAAAATAGAGTGAAACATACTTTTGTAGTTTGTAAGTCAACGCCATCTCATAAATGATATTATATTTATCATATTAAATTTTATTTTTTATGATATACTTTCCAGTTTATTTATTTATTCTTTAAATTTATTTACTTTAATTGGAGGCTAATTAACTTTCCAATATTGTAGTGATTTTGTCATACATTGACATGAATCAGTCATAGTGTGTTCCCCATCCTGAAGCCCCCCTCCCACTTCCCTCCCCATCCCATCCCTCTGGGTCATCCCAGTGCACCAGCCCTGAACACCCTGTCTCATGCATAGACCTGGGCTGGTGGTCTATTTCACATACGATAATATACATGTTGCAGTGCTATTCTCTCAGATCATCCCACTCTCACCTTCTCCCACAGAGTCCAAAACACTGTTCTATACATCTGTGTCTCTTTTGCTGTCTCGCATATAGGGTTATCATTACCATCTTTCTAAATTCCATATGTATGCATTAGTATACTGTATTGGTGTTTTTCATTCTGGCTGACTTCACTCTGTATAATAGGCTCCAGTTTCATCCACCTCATTAGGACTGATTCAAATGTATTCTTTTTAATGGCTGAGTAATATTCCATTGTGTACATGTACCACTGCTTTTTTATCCACTCGTCTGCTGATGGACATCTGGTTTGCTTCAATGTCCTGGCTATTATAAACAGTGCTGCGATGAACATTGGGGTACACATGTCTCTTTCAATTCTGATTTTCTTGATGTGTATGCCCAGCAGTGGGATTGCTGGGTCATATGGCAATTCTATTTCCAGTTTTTTAAGGAATCTCCACGCTGCTCTCCATAGTGGTATACTAGTTTGTATTCCCACCAACAGTCTAAGAGGGTTCCTTTTTCTCCACACCCTCTCCAGCATTTATTGTCTGTAGATTTCTGGATAGCAGCCACTCTGACCAGCATGAGATAGTACTTCATTGTGGTTTTGATTTGCATTTCTCTGATAATGAGTGATGTTGAGCATCCTTTCATGTGTTTGTTAGTCATCTGTGTGTCTTCTTTGGAGAACTGTTTAGTTCTTTGGCCGATTTTTTGATTGGGTCATTTATTTTTCTGGAATTGAGCTGCAGGAGTTGCTTGTATATTTTTGAGATTAATTGTCAGTTGCTTTGTTTGCTATTATTTTCTCCCATTCTAAAGGCTGTCTTTCCACTTTGCTTATAGGTTCCTTCATTGTACAAAAGCTGTTAAGTTTAATTAGGTCCCATTTGTTTATTTTTGCTTTTATTTCCATTAGTCTGGGAGGTGGGTCATAGAGGATCCTGCTATGA
Source organism: Bos indicus (assembly GCF_029378745.1). Taxonomy (NCBI): domain Eukaryota; kingdom Metazoa; phylum Chordata; class Mammalia; order Artiodactyla; family Bovidae; genus Bos; species Bos indicus. The sequence continues at coordinate 7,327,233 of NC_091775.1, forward strand.
TTTATGTTGGAGAGTGTTTTGCCTGTGTTTTCCTCTAGTTTCTGGTCTTACGTTTAGATCTTTAATCCATTTTGAGTTTATTTTTGTGTATGGTGTTAGAAAGTGTTCTAGTTTCATCCTTTTACAAGTGGTTGACCAGTTTTCCCAGCACCACTTGTTAAAAAGAGATTGTCTTTTCTCCATTGTATATTCTTGCCTCTTTTGTCAAAGATAAGGTGTCCATATGTGCGTGGATTTATCTCTGGACTTTCTATTTTGTTCCATTGATCTATATTTCTGTTAAAATTTCAAACCCTTTTTTCAAACAATATTGAAAACAGATTAAGAAAAATTACCAACACCTTTTTGGATATTTTCTTTTTTTAAAAGATAGCGAATGGTGGTTTATTTTTTTTTAATAAATTGTGTACAATTTAGAAATACTTTCCATATGCACTATTCTTGGACATTTTCTTACAATGGTAAATATTCAGAGCACTTCACGATATTCCACAATGACATTTTAAAGTTTATTTTCCATTCTATTCTGATCTATTGTGTATATCTGTTTTTGTGCACATTAAGGAAAATGTCAAAGCGGTTTAGTAGTACATTTTCATTACAAAAGGTAAGCTTCCATAAAGGAACGACTGTGAAAAAGATCAAACAGTGTCAATTTTCTGTTTTATTGCCCTCTAAAGCAACCTGTGGACTTAAATAATTGCAATTTTGACCTCTATTGCAAATGATCAATCAGCAGAGACATATTAAAAACTCTTAATATGACTGACAAAAGAAGATATGATTGGGCAACAAAATGGCCAGAGATTGATCTTAGTTTTTAAAATCTTTATTTGCTCAATGACAGATATAAGTCTTGGGGATGAACTCGGCAGGCAGAGAAGATGTCTAAAGCAAAGGCGCCCCTGTGTGGATGTGCCTGCCAGGAACAGTGAGGAAGTCAAGGAAGTGGACATAAACTGAGGTGTTAGGTGGTGAATTTGGAGAATTCAACAACAACACGGATGGCCTAACCTGAATTACTGTGTGTGTGTGTGTTTAGATCTGTTTAATCAGAAAGGGGTTAGGAAAAGTAGCAAGGTATATATCTGTGTGTGATCTTATTCTTCCGTATTAACAGTGCTAAGGAGAAGGCAATGGCAACCCACTCCGGTACTCTTGCCTGGGAAATCCCATGGACGGAGGAGCCTGGTAGGCTACAGTCCATGGGGTCGCGAAGGATCGGACATGACTGAGTGACTTCACTTTTACTTTTCACTTTCATTCATTGGAGAAGGAAATGGCAACCCACTCCAGTGTTCTTGCCTGGAGAATCCCAGGGGATGGGGGAGCCTGGTGGGCTGCCGTCTATGGGGTCGCACAGAGTCGGACACGACTGAAGTGACTTAGCAGCAGCAGCAGCAGCATTCTATTGTATGTCTGTGAATATATATATGTGTGTGTGTGTGTATATATATATATATACACACATATGTGAATATATACACACACACACATAACATCTTCTTTATCCATTCATTGGCTGCTGGATACTTAGGTTACTTTCATATCTTGGCAACTGTGAATAATACTGCTTTGAACAGTGGGCTTCATGTACGTTTTTGAACTAGTGGTTTTGGTTTTCTTCAAATATATACTCAGGAGTAGAACTGCTAGATCATATGGTAGCTCTATTTTTATTTTGTTGACGAAGCTTTATACTGTTTTCTGTAGTGTCTGTTGCAATTTACATACCCACCAACAGTGTGGGAGGATTCACTTTTCTCAGTATCCTCACCAACATTTGTTTTTTGTATACCTCATTGTTTGTTTTTTTAATCTGCATTTCCCTGATGATTAATGATGCTGAGCATCCTTTCATGTGTTGCTATTATTTTTAAACTGATATGTACAGGTACAAATCTTAACACCTATGCAATTTCTTTTATGTTTCACCCACTTAGATGTGGGTCTAGGCCCTTTCCTTTAACAAGAGTTGATACAGAGTAATGAGGGCTTACTTATCACTGACAGATGTCCTGGAAATAACACTGTGTAATGTCCACAGTTAAGCCTGAAAAGGCCATGAGCCACTCAGGTCAACCTCCTGCTGGAGCCATCCACCACCCACAATGAGCTCTGTGGTTCTGCCTTCTAGGAGGAAGCCCAGGCCTCGTGGGGAGGCTTCCTGAAGCTCTGCCAGCAAGCCCAGCTTCAGCTGCAGACGTGGCAGTGACGTCACCTCCAGTGGAGTCCAGCTCCTAGTGTTAGTATCAACCCCAACTGGTGAGTCTCCTCTCCTGAGACCCCAACATCCTAGAGCAGAAATAGCCATCCCCAGTGCACCCTGTCTGAATCCCTCACCTTGGGACCAAAGTGGGTGTCACGTGCCATGACATGGGGCTTAGTTTATAAAAATATTTTATATTAAAAGCATCGAGAATAACACAGTTGTGGAAAATTCACAGGTTACAACAGAGTGTATATTAAAATCTCTTTCCTTCCTTCCGTATTCTATAGCCTTCTAGATGCTGTCTCTGGAAGTACTGTTATTTTTTCCAGACTTATTAATGGAACTATCAGATAGTGCTGACACTCTGACGTACATGTTTCTAAGAGTTGTACCTACATTTACTCATTTGCTCTTCGTGCACCATGAGTTCTCAGGTGGTAACTGGAAGGGAAATCTGCTTCATTCTGATTTCCTTCTAAAATTGGGTGTCTGAACTGCTGTCCTTTATTTCTTTTTGAATTATATTCCTCCAATATATTTGAAAATACAGTCCCTAGGGATTTGCCTGGCAGTCTAGTGGTTAGGATTTGCCCTTCCAAAGTAAGGGGAGTGTGTTCTGGGTTCAATCTTTAGTTGGGAACTAAGATCCCACATGCCTGGGAGCCAAAAATCCTAAAACATAAAAACTAAGCAATATTGTAACAAATTTAATACATACTTTTTAAATATTATTAAAAAATAAATAGATTCCCTAATTCTTTTTTTAATTTTTATTCCTCAGTTTCCTTATTTATATACACACACACACAGACACACATACACACATTTTCCATCAAGCTGGGAAGCACTAAAATTGTTCATTTCATTTCAGTTCAGTTCATTCACTCAGTCATGTTCGACTCTTCGTGACCCCATGAATTGCAGCACGCCAAGCCTCCCTGTCCATCACCAACTCCCAGAGTGCACTCAGACTCACTTCCATCGAGTCAGTGATGCCATCCAGCCATCTCATCCTCTGGCGTCCCCTTCTTCTCCTGCCCCCAATCCCTCCCAGCATCAGAGTCTTTTCCATTGAGTCAACTCTTCCCATGAAGTAGCCAAAGTACAGGAGTTTCAGCTTTAGCATCATTCCTTCCAAAGAAATCCCAGGGCTGATCTCCTTCAGAATGGACTGATTGGATCTCCTTGCAGTCCAAGGGATTCTCAAGAGTCTTCTCCAACACCGCAGTTCAAAAGCATCAATTCTTCGGTGCTCAGCTTTCCTCACAGTCCACACTTGGTTCATATCTCAGTTGGGTAATCCTTTTAAATAATTTAACACCATCTTAATTATTGTTTTACTTCATCAAGGACCCACTTAATCTGTTAGTTCAGATATTTGGAGGTGAGGTGAGTTGAGTCAGCAATGAAGGGCTTCCCTGGTGGCTCACACAATAAATAATCTACCTTCAGTGCAAGAGACACAGGTTCAATCCCTGGGTTGGGAAGACCCCTGGAGAGGGGAATGGCTACCCACTCCAGTATTCTTGCCTGGAGAATCCCATGGACAGAGAGACTGGCTGGCTACAGTCCACTGAGATGCAAAGAGCCCAACGTGATTGTGTTACTAACACTTTCATTCTTTTTTTTTTTTTTTTTTTTCAGTAACGATAAGGCTTTGTATTACACCTGGCCTTCCCAGATGGCTCAGTGGTAAAGAATCTACCTGCCAGTGCAGAAGACACAGGAGACATGAGTTCCATCCCTGGGTTGGGACGATCCCCTGGAAACGAAATGGCAACCCACTCCAGTATTCTTGCCTTGAAAATCCTATGGACAGAGGAACCTGGTGGGCTACCAGCCATGGGGTTTCAAAGAATCAGATGTTATTGAACACAGAGGTACACACACACAATACGGGATTCCATGCCTTGGGCGTGGAATTAATTTGTTTTAAGTGCGGCAACTTTTAATGGGGTAATTTGTTTTAAATGGGGCAACTGTTGGAGAAGGAAATGGCAACCCACTCCAGTATTCTTGCCTGGAATATCCCATGGACAGAGGAGCCTGGTAGGCTACAGTGCATGTGGTCGCAAAGAGTTGGACATGACTGAGTGACTTCATTTTCACTTTTTCATCTTTCTCTTAAAGTTTTCGCTTCTGTGTTTTAGGGGGCTGGTCACTTATCATTCTATAGCCACTGTTCATGACCATGAGAATGGGGATTGATTAGGTGTTGAATTGTGACCCAGAACACACATTTAATCCTAGAGTTTTGGGTGGTCTAAAATTCTTCATGTAGAAAAACAATACACTTTCACCTAACCTACAGCTGAAAACACAGTGAATTGTTTTTTGTTACTTGTTCAGTGAATAGCCAGGCTTTATACACAATAACAGATAAATTGTTACATGAATTGGCAGAGATTGAGAGATAAGTAAGTCTGTACATGTAGGTGCATATGGAGAAAAGGAAGTAATATAGGTAGAGAAGGAGAGAAAGATTTACATAATTTGATAAGTGTATGTATTTTACAGTAAGAATATGACATTTTGCAATTGAATTTCAATTAATGCTTTTTATTTCAACTGGAACGTATTTTGAATTATTTGATCTAGAAATATCTGGTTACTTAGAAATTTTATAAATGATATATATACAGGAATAGAATTCTTTTTCTTGTCAACATGTTAGCCTTGTTCCTCTTCACCCTGAGACGTTCACAAACAACTGTATTTGGGGGGCAGGCCTTTTTCTCTCATATACATTATTTTCTTAATCAAAGAGAAATCTGTGAACCTAGGATTCCTTAGTTGAGAAAAAATATTTACTTTGAAAAGCCCAGTTTGTCCATAGAAACAGAGTTTCTGGACAGTAGCAGTTGGACTCATCCTGTGCAGAGTCCAGTTCACTCTGAAAGTTCTGTGATGAATCATCTCCACTGTAATGTGATAATGCACATTCTGCACCAGGTGTCGCTTTGTGAGCTGAGAGGTTCACATATGGTGTCAAGTGAGAAGAGCTCACCTTCAACCTTGAGACTGAAAATGGGCAACCTGAACTGTTGTTCTGGAGGGAGGTTCCTACTGATCCTCTGTAGGCTGTTCAAATCGGTTGGTTAACTATTACTGACTTGTTTTTCCTTTTTTTTTTAACATAAATTTATTTTAATTGGAGGTTAATTACTTTACAATATTGTATTGGTTTTGCCATACATCAGCTCATTTTTTTTTCATTTCCATCCCTTTACAGAGATATAAATGTATTTTATAGTTTGTTTTATTCCTTAATTTATATTTTTTGGTTGCTGTCAAATGGCCACCTTAAATATCTTCTTAAATTAGAAAAATGTACAATTTCCTAGTGATAGTTTTGTACCCACTCTTCCATAAAAACAAAAATGGAAAGAACAGAAGCAGGAGAACCATGAGGTCTCCCCAACATTGGACATTGCACAATAAGGGAATTGCAGCTCAACAGACAGGAGGGTCATAGGTCTCTGTCATTGAAAGCTGACATGCATTTTAGTGTTTCTTTTTCCCATCTGTTAGGTTATCACTGGTTAATATGCAGAAGCTGTAGCTCATTTCTTTCCTGCTCCTCTCCTTTGCTCTCCTTCATCCAGCAAAGAGAATGATTCAATGGTAGCTCAGTCCATAATTACTAACCTCCCACATGCATACGCTCCACCTTGTGTCCCCATCAAAAAAAAAGAAAAACAGAACACTGAGGGATTGGTGAGCAGCCTCACCAGTGTCCTGACAGCTACTCTGTGTCTCACTACTTCCCCAGGAGGATCTGCTGGAGGAACCCCCCTGGGGCTGGAATGAGGAACAGGGACTGAGTACCCTGAAGGTATGGTCACATCTGTTTATCTGGGATAAGGCCGTTGCTTCACTTCTTTTTTTTTTATTCAGTCGAATACAATTACAGTAGTCTGACAATGTACATTATCACTGATGCATACAGTTTACTTGGTTGCTAGAATATTTAAGGTATATCAATTGTCAACACAGAGCTGATTCCAAAGGACATTCTAAAACGAAAGCATCAGTTACTGTATAACAGTAGGTACTTTCCTCAGCAGAAATTTTTCCTCTTTGAAAAAGAATTTTGTAATTGTTGTTCAAATGGAAACAGAGATCTTACATGAAATAGGCCACCCTTTTTTAACACGGGAGCCTTTCTGTTTTCTTTTGAGGCCATTGACTTAAGGAGTTTTAGTTTTCTGAGAAGAAAAATCAGAAGAGAAGACTTAGTGCAGAGAATAAAAGATGCTGACACCCTCACACTTTTTTCTTATCTCTCATCACAGGTTTATGAAACAGCCAAAGAGATTTCTTCATATTCAGGGATATACATCCCTCTGCTCAGATACAATCTAATTGGTGAAGGTGGGGCCCTTTGCTGCATCAATTTGAGGAGGAGCCCTGATTTTTAGTTCTTACAGGTGGTGAGACCTAGAGATTGACCTCCCAGAAAAAAGTACTGGCCCAGTTCTGGTGTCTCCAGAAGCAACTGCATCATTTAGATGGTGTGGGATTGTGTGAAGGAGGGTGTTTGGAGGTGGGCATGTGTTGAAACCACATAGTATTACTGTGAATCTGCCTGTCTGTGTATATCCTCAGAAAAAAAGAGGGACATGTGCCCTCTTCAGCCTCACCTTTTCATGCCATGCCCTTCATTCACACTTGCTCGTCCAGATCTTCATCATCATCAATGACATCCCCAAAGTGAAAGTGAAAGTGAAAGTGAAGTGGCTCAGTTGGGTCCAACTCTTTGGACCCCATGGACTGTAGCCCACCAGGCTCCTCCATCCATGGGATTCTCCAGGCAAGAATACTGAAGTGGGTTGCCATTTCCTTCTCTAGGGGATCTTCCCAACCCAGGGATCAAACCCAGGTCTCCCAAATTGCATGCAGATGCTTTAACCTCGAGGCACCAGGGAAGCACAATGACATCTCCAAAAGCATTCCTCAAAAAGATTAACACAGTTTTCTGACATCTAGAAGGAAGAGATCAGTTGGGCAGGTCCAAGCCCTTCCAGGGCAGGAAAGCAACCATATGCGGTAGCCCAGGGCAGTGCAGACTGTATGGGGCCCATTGAGCTGTGTGGGTCCAGACCTACTGACTCCAGCCTCAACTCCTGCTCAGGCCACTTATGGTGACAAAGCCAGATTCAAGGGTGCCGACCTGAGCTCAGGAGTGAGGACGATGCTAAGAAAGTGGGGGAAGAGGGCTGCAGACAGATTTCATATATTTTATATAAGGTCCCAGGAACCCAGTTGCCTATAAGAGACCTGGTCCTGCAGAATGATAATCATAAAAAGATGGAAAGAGGAGATGGGAATAGGTTACAAGGAGAGTCTGTGGATCAGAAAAAGAGAAAAGAAAAAAAAAAAGAGATATGAAAGAAGAAATAAATGATTTCCATATTCTTGCTCTTCTCTAATTGTTCATTATCTGCTGTACAGTTTTCTGGTGTTGGTGGGCAGTAGTCATGTGGAGTGGCTGTGAGAAAGTAAAAGGGCAATTTAGAGTCAGGATGTGACCAGGGGACCCTGTGCTCCTCAGAGCCTGGACTTGGGCCCCTGGTGTCCTTGTCTCCAGGGTCCTCCCAGGACCTCAGTGTTTTATGCTTCAGTGAAAAAGTGGGTCTCTGACCTCCAAAATCCTGTTGCCACCCTCAGCTTGTCTACATGTGACCAGGAATGAGGCTGTGCCTCCTCCAAGTGCTCACTGTCTCCATGAGTCTCTGCCCACGACCTTGTGAGAGAGTCATTTCCTAGGCAGTTTGATAAGAAGTCTGGGTGTCCCCAAGGAGAGAGGGGTCTGGAATTCTCAAGGAAGAAAAAGGACAAGCTTTTTTCCCCTCTTTCCCTCTACATTCCTTATATAACAATAATGTGTCCTGCTTGAGGACAGTCTCTGGAAAAAACCTTTTGGCTAATCCTGTTATCTTAAAATGTAAATTATGGGAGTAGGTCTAGTGAGGTCTTTACAACTTCCAGGCATTCTTTTGATTCCCTGTCATAACTAATTGGAGAGTATATAACTCCATTGCTAACACTAGCAAGGGGGTACTCTTTCTGCCCCCTTCTGATGTCTATGTCAGAAGCTTTTTCTATACCTTTTATACTTTTATAAACTCTATTGCACAAAAGCTCTGAGTGATCAAGCCTCATCTCTGGCCCTGGATTGAATTCTCAACTGGAGGCCAAGAATCCTGGTGTCTTTTCGTGGAAGGTTACTCTAATTTCACCCTGGGTGGCATCAGAGGCAAGCAAAGTTTAATGGTGAAGAGCTGGACGTCAGTCAGGGATGCCATCAGGTCTATCCCTGGTGCATCCCCACTCAATCTCGGCGGTAGAACCTGGAGGGATGAGTACAGTGCCTTCAACAGTAAGGGACCGACTAAGTCTGACCAGGAAAGAAAAGCTTTGGTGTAAAGTCTGTCTACATCCCCATCTAGAGCAGGGAGGGACGCCTCCGGTAGAAAGATGGCGATGGTCACTTTTTTCTCTCTTACAGATGGGAGTTAACAATTCCAGCCTCACTCCTTTGAACTGTATGCTGAGAAACTAGGATAGATTTGATCCCCAGGGCTTAAAGAAGACACACCTGTTCTTCCTATGTGATACTGCATGACCACAGTAGCCACTGGAGAACAGCAAATGGTGGCCAATTGGAGGGTCTCTTAAGTAGAATACTGTTTTACAATTAGACCGGTTCTGTAGAAAACAAGGGTAATGGGTAGAAATAGCATATGTGTTGCCCTTTTTCTCTCTTGGAAATATGCCAGACTTGTGTCCCAAGGGTATGGATTTGGGTGTGACTCCTTTAGCTCCCTCCTATCCTCCTACTTTGCTAGATGAGATGGAGGACAGGAGACAAAGAGATCAAGAAAATCAGGTTTCTCCAGTCTATCCCTGGGATCATATGCACAGAGCAGCCAGAGAGACTGAGGAACAGCCACACAAGCAGTTGCCTCTTCATGAAGCACTCACCAGGAAAAATAATCAGTCTATGCGAGTTAAGCCTTTTTCTTACTGCGAAATACAAAGAATCAAGGAGGATCTGGGAGACTATATAGAGGACCCAGAAAAATATGTTAGAACTTTTAAAGGTGTTACTCTGCTTTATGACCTTACTTGGAAGGATGTGATGTATATCTTGGAACAAACGCTGACTCCTGACTCAGAGTCAAATTTTGGGAAAAGCTGTTGCTTATGGAGATGAATGGCTTGGTAATGAATCAGTAGGGGAGAGGGAGGACAAGATAGCTGCCCTCCCCACTGGGAATCAGGCGGTCCCAACTATAGAACCAGATTGGGACTACAACACAGCTAAAGGAAGATGGGGTCAGAGTCATTTTGTCAGATGTATTTTGAAGGACTCAAGCAGGTACGTCCTAAGCCTTTAAACTATGGCAAATTGGCAAACATAGAACAGGAGGAGAAGGAAGCTCCTGGTAAATTCCTAGATAAACTGAGAGAAGCCCTTCACAGATTCACTAAGATTGATCTCAAAAATGAAGAGGGAAAAGTGATGTTAAAAGATAGATTTCTCACTCAGTTGGCTCCAGATATCCACCATAAGCTATTAAAATGGGTGTGTGGACCAAATCAGTCTTTAGATAATGTGTTAAAACTGGCTCAGACAGTCTATTATGGTAGGGAATATTAGGAATAGAAAGGCAGGAAAAGGAACAGGCGGAAGCCCTCATAATGGCTGTAAGAACCATCCTGAAACAGCCTGAGAAAAATGCCCAGAGGGACCCAGGTGAAAAGGGAGGGGCTTGCTATTACTGTGGAAAGGAGGGGCACCTCAATTGGGATTGCCCTCAGGCATCTAAGCTGCCCCCAGCTCCATGTTCGATCTGCAAAGGACCACACTGGAAGAGAGACTGCCCCCAGATTGTCTCAAGACAATCAGGACTGAAGTTGCCCAGGCAGTCCCCACACAAGCTCCCGTCCTAATTACACCTGAGGAACCCCTAGTATTAATAACTTTGGGGGGCCAATCCGTCGATTTCCTTTAGACACTGGGGCAGCTTACTCTGTGCTTACTGAAGCCCCTGGCCCACTTTCTTCCCGATCTGCTTCCATAATGGGACTGTCTGGATGAGCCAAAAGGTATTATTTCACTTGATCTTTAAGCTATAACTGAGACTGTGCTATTTTCACACGAGTTTCTGATCGTGCCAGGTCTCCCTCACTGCATTTGGGGAGGGATATACAGAGCAAGGTCCATGCTTCTGTTTTCATGAATATGGAGCCCTCCCTTTCTCTCCCTTTAATTGAACAAAATGTAAATCCTAGAGTGTGGGCTGATGGAAAATCAGTGGGTCGAGCACAAACTGCTATTCCTGTAGTTGCCAAGCTCAAAGACCTGCACTTATTTCCACATAAGAAGTAGTATGCACTGAAACTTGAGGTTAAAGAAGGGTTAAAACCCATCACTGAAAATTTAAAGGAGCAGGGACTATTAATTCCCTGTAACAGTCCATGCAACACTCCTATTTTGGGTATAAAGAAATCAAATGGTAAATGAAGACGTTCAAGATTTAATAATAAATTTGAGGCTGTAGTTCTTTACACCCCATGGTGCCTAATCCTTACACTGTATTGTCTGAAATTCCTGAATGAGCCAAATATTTCTCAGTAATTGATTTGAAAGATGCTTTCTATTCAGTGCCTTTGGCGGAGGAAAGTCAATTTCTATTTGCCTTTGAAGACCCTACAACAGCCAGCTTCTCAGTTTTGCCCCAGGGATTTTGTGACAGTCCTCACTTATTTGGACAAAGTTTGTCACGGGATCTTCAACACTTTAATAGCTGTGAAGCGGTGGTGTTACAATATGTAGATGATATTCTGCTCTGTGCTGAGACAGAAGAAGCTTGTTCACGAGCCTCAGGAGCTTTCTTAAACTTTCTGGCAGGCGGCAGTTGCAAGGCATCAATAGAAAAGGCTCAGCTTTGTCAAGAATCTGTTAGATATCTGGGCCTAATCATATCAGAAGGGACTAGGGCCATAGGTCCTGAGAGAATTAAACCTATACTAAATCATCCCCTACCTATGACTTTAAGACAACTGAGAGGATTTTGAGGAATCACGGGCTACAGTTGCATTAGGATTCCAGGTTATGGGGAACTTGCCGGGCCTTTATATAAACTTATAGCTGAAACTCAGCAAGCTCAAACCGACAAACTGGTTTGGTCTCCAGATACTCAAAAAGCTTTTAAAGTTCTTCATACTGCTCTCCTGCAAGCTCCCGCTTTGAGTTTGTCCACAGGATCAGAATTTAATTTGTTTGTCACTGAAAGAAAAGGTATGGCCTTGGGAGTTTTGACACAACTCCGAGGGCCTCACAAGTAACCTAGTGTTTATCTAAGCAGAGAATTAGATGTAATTTCACGCGGGTGGCCCGTTGCCTAAGAGTAGTTGGGGCATCGGCTTTAGTAGCACCTGAAGCTTTAAAAATAATTAATGGATGAAACCTTATTGTATTGACTTCTCATGATGTGAGTGGAATCTTAAATTCTAAGGTTAATATTTGGGTGATGGACAGAGGCTTCTTAAATATCAGTCATTGTTGTTAGAAGGACCAGTAACTAAGCTTAAAATTACTGGTCACTTATCATTCTATATATATACATATATACAATATATACTCCCTCTACTTTGGTGCCCTTACAAGGTATGGAATCCTGTACTGTGTCTGTTTGGTCACCAAGTTTCTCAGAGCTTAGAACCTTCTAAACCATAGGCTACATGATGGCTCTACAAGGAATTAGCTTCCCTTCTACTGACCAAGTCTGGATGAGCAGTTAATGTGAGTTAACTGGGGAGGTGGCCATCTGTGCTGGGCTTTGGTGGCTTAATTACGTCTGTGATGCTCAAAGTCTCACAGCTGATCTGAACACTTACTTGAGCAGCTTGGACCTGGCGCTATGTAAGAATGGGCAGGAGTTTAAGTCTGCCCTCACTAAAATTCTGACTCTTATCAACTTCTTATCATGCTCTAGACCCTGTAGTGGAAGACAGTAGAGCCCCAAATTCTTTTTGAAAATCATCTCCATACTCACAACCTGGAGACCACAACCCAAGATTCTTCTTGAGGATCAGCAGAGAGACCCTCCTTCCCTCAGTGACCAAATGTTTGTCCTACTAACCCGACAGCATTGCCCCATCTCACCAAACTCCCTGGCAACAGCCAAACAGTGATCTTGTCCACATCAACCCATAGAAATCCCACAAGTAAATCCCAGGTTTTTTCCTTTTTAAAAGCCTCTGGGTTTACACTGCTAGTACCTGTAGATTTGGGAAGCTACATTTAGAAGTGTTGAGCTGTAATTCCCTTTTCCTATAATGCCCATTGTAGGGGAGACCTCACGGTTTTCCTGCTTCACGTCTTTCCGTCTGTTCTCTGGTAGGACGGGTACAAAACTGGCACTGGGAAATTGTACATTCTTCTAAATTTAGGAAGATAATTAAGGCAGTCAGCAGACAGAAAAATCAAAATATAACAAGGAATAAAAAAAACTATAAGACATATTTATAACTCTGCAGATAAATTAGAGTGATGGAAAAGGAAAAAAAAAAGATGAGGAAAATTCATTAGTAAAAGTTAACCAGCCCATTTGAAGGAACAACCTTCAGAGGATCATTGAGGACTTACCTCCAGAACAACAGTTCAGATTACCCGTTTTCAAACTTTCAAGGTTGAAGGTGAGCCCTTCTCACTTGACACCTTACATGAACCTCTCTCAGCTCACTAACTGACACTTGGTACAGAATGCAAAATGAGCATTACCACATTACCGTGGCAATGATACACCACAGAACTTTCAGAGTGAACTGGACTCTGGACAAGGTGAATCCAATGGGTACTGTCCAGAAAGTATGTTTCTATGGTCAAGTTTGTCTTTTCAGAGCAAGCATTTTATTTTAAAAACTGAATCTCAGGCTCACACATTCCTCTCTGATTAAGAAAATAATTTATATGAGAGAAATGACCTTCCCCCAAGTTGTTGATAGCATTTCAGGTTGAAGAGGGACGAAGCTAACACATTGAGAATAAAAAGATGTTCTATTCTTGATTAGAATATCATCTTGGTACTGATCACAAGTGTGTGTTCCTAACACACAGTGAAGCCAAGCAATACCAAACCTTCAGGAGCCTGGAGCAGAGAAAGCCTTACTTCAGGTCCAAACAAGGAGAAAGGACAAACAAAAAAAACCGGAGCTCCCAGAAAGCTTTCAGCAAAGCCCTTTTCTAGGGAAGCTGAAAAAGTGGCCTGGTTACTTCTGGGGTCAGAGTCTTTGTTCTTGAGGTCAGGTCATAATGTTCCTGCAAAGCAAATGCTACGCTCAGTTCTGACAAGACAGGGTCAGGTCCCAAGGCACCACCCTCTACCTCCCAGTTCCAGGCCCAGGCGAGGAGGAGGGGTCCTGGGTGGGCAGGTTATCCTTCCGGGGTTCAGGAGGGCATCTATCCAGCACCCCGTCTGCGTCCTCCCACCAGTGCACGGCCCTGGCTGTAGGAGGCAGGTCTCAGCTGGCAGCAGTTGCAGAGCCAGGTCCCAGACCCCACCCAACCAACTAAATTACTGTTATTACAGGGGTGAATGCTGGTTTCAGGCAAAAAATACCTTGACTTAGATCAGGTAGAGAGAGACTTCTGCTCTGCTAGGCAGGCATATGCCCATGCACAGCAGGAAGAAGTTACAGAAGAAAGAGATCTGTGCCCCAATTCCCAAGAAGTAACTTGAGTATGAAGTCTCTCAGGGAGGAGTTGTTAGGGGAAGCACACTGATTGAAACCGCCCACCCTGGCCAGGGACCACAGTAACCAATTGCATGAGTTGTTTTACGACAGGAGGTCCTACTAAGGAACAAGGAACTAATAAGCCACCACCAACTGGAAGAGTTTGGGAAAGGTCAAAAGGAGACATGACATGTCGGACCATCTCCTAGAATCCTTCTGTCTGGCATCCATCTTGGTTGAACAAGGCGTGCACCACCAGGAAGGACTCTGAGTCAGAATGACTGGCTAAGGACAACCCAATGGAAACTAATCCCATCACCATAAAACCCAAGACTGCAAGCCATGTGGCAGAGCTGTTCTCCTGGGGTCCTTTACCCTACTACTCTCCACCGGGGTGCCCTTTCCCAATAAAATATCTTGCTTTGTCAGCACGTATGTCTCCTTGGACAATTCATTTCCGAGTGTTAGACGAGAGCCCAGTTTCGAGCCCTGGAAGGAGTCCCCCTTCCTGCAACAAATGGCGAGTCTGGCGGGGACTCTTCTTCACTGCAACTGACACCCTGACCACTTGGGGTGCTGAGGGGCCAGCTTGCCTGCCAATGGACCAGACCCAGCAGCTGCAACTGGGACCTTTTTGTCCCTGATCTCCTGATGAGGACAACTGACCAGAGTGCCACGACCGGTAAAGAACAAGAGACTTTATTGACCTCTCTCCCCTTTTCTCTCTCTCTCTACTCTCCTTAACCCTTCCTACCCTTCCCCTTTTTACTAGTCCCCCAGTCCTGGACGCAGGAATGTGATGGTCGAAGGGCCTCAGCCTGAGCTGAGGATTGGAGACTGATCACCTCCTCTTGGCAGAGAACTCGAATTCTGGTTCTGTTCTGGTCTGATTTCTGGTAGGGCTGAGTTCCAGTCCTCCCTTCTCTGGAGGCCCAGGCCTGGGTATCTGCAGGTGGCAGGAGATGTCTGTAAGGCCACCCCTTTTGCCCCCCTCTCCTGCCTCCTCCCCCTTCTTTCAACCTGGCTTCCTTTCCTTCCTTTGAAATCTTTGAAGACCTGAGATATTTTCCTTTACTCTGTTCGCACTTGGATCTGAAGTTCTGTGTCTGTATAGGAGGTTTTCTGAGAGACTGTTCTCTTATATTTAAGGGAGTGTCTGATGAGGACTGCCAGGTTTATATGTGTGTGTTTTAACTTTGTGTTCTGTGTTGTGATTTTTATGGCCATTTTTCTTTGTTTGGCCACCATTTGGTTTAGACCTGCTGCCATTTTGTTAGAACTTGATTTTCTTTCCCTGTGCCTTGAGACCAGGGCTCTGGCTCTGTTCTCGGGAACACTTATCTAGACCATCTTTAACTCCTGAGACTGAGGAAAAAAGGGGAAAAGGCTTTAAAAGTATTATCTATTTCAACTGTTTTTTATAAACTAGTAAACTTTATATTGTAATATCCAATTCATGACTAAGCGTAGAAAATACAGCTAGATCTTGCATTGTGTCTGTCTAAATATGTCTTGGCATGTCTTTGTCTCTGGATAGTATTTGTGAGGTTAATTTGTAAATGAGCTGTATATAATTGGCTTAAAGAAAAGTAAGTCCTTACAAATCAAATAATTCTAAATTAAACAATAAATTCTAGTTTCATGTGAAGTGGGAAATATTCAGTATTAAATACATGATATTAATGTTTGTTTGTTGACCTATCTAATATAAACATGTCTTAGAGTAATTAACATTAAGTAGAATATTTTCACTGTACCTAGTAAGCTAAATATTGTATCTGTTACAAGTTTGTTAATAGGGAAATTACCTCTAGTGAAGAAACTTCTAAAAAATATGTAAATAAGAGATGAGCTTTTGGATAAACTCTATTAGGAATAATTATTCTTTAGAAATATCTGTTTAAAATATTCTCTCCAGATGGGCATAACTTGAATTTCTAAGGGTTGTGCTAAACGAAGTGTTGGAACTCTATTGAATAGTTAGATCATTTCCAAATAAAATAAGATTTTGAAACATTTACTACTAAACACTAATTTTGTTTTACAGAGAAACAAAGAGATTCGGGACTATAAATGAATAATGTTTGGTGCCATCCTAAAATGCTCTAAGAAAGCAAGGGTTTTAGAGACTATCACTGGTATTTATGCTGGCCAATCTATAAAATGCTAATATGAAAGTTAGTTCTTGGTTGCTAAAGAAAAGTAGGAAGTGTGTTTTCAGTAAAAAAAAAAAAAAAAAAAAAAGAATGAAAAAATGCTAAAAAGTGTTATGCATGACCAAGATTTTCTAAAATTGGATTACAATTAATTAGATAAATGGGTTTTGTTATGAATGACACAACCATAAGAAAACTGGTTAGAGCCAACTAGGTCCAAGATGGCGGAGCTGACTTTCACTAGACCTTGAGCCTTGGTATTTATGCCCACTGTGACATATCAGCAAGCTAAATGATACACCCATCAACATTGACTAAATCTGACCAAATGTTCTAAACCTTTTTAATTGATCTTTACAATAAAACTTACTAAATCGAATTCTTTTGAAGTTCCTTTGACCTCTAGCTAACTTTGGGATGCTTCAGAGGGCCCCTGAAACATCCCAAAGAGAGATATTAAACTGTGTTTATTTGGTTGGTTAAATTACATGAAAGAGATTATCAAATGAGTAATAAATCCACTCATGTTACAATGTATGATAAAATTACTGATACAGAGATCCTAGAAATTATATCTGTTCTTAACATTCTTAGGGCTTCCCTGGTAGCTCAGTGGTTAAAGCGTCTGCCTACAATGCAGGAGACCTGGGTTCGATCCCTGGGTTGGGAAGATCCCCTGGAGAAGGAAATGGCAATCCACTCCAGTATTCTTGTCTGGAGAATCCCATGGACAGAGGAGCCTGGTGGGCTACAGTCCACGGGGTCGCAAAGAGTCGGACACTACTGAGCAACTTCACTTCACTTTAACATCCTTATATGTCCTGGTATTCTAATGGAAAACCTGATGACTTCACAAAAGTTAACAAAAGGACTGAATGAACTAGCGAATATGCTTATAACTTTTATGGTTTGTATCTGAGAAATTATGGGTTTGAATCTTACGTTTTCTGGGAGTAGGGAAAATCTTCCTCTCAAACTAATTATGACAATACTTTGGTAAAATTATATATTATAAGCCAAACAGTTATATTTTCTCTCTATCTGACTCCTCCAGAAATTGGAAACTCCTAGGTTTCCAGTTTATCAGATGAGTTAGGAAGGTTATCTCACTAAAAGGTACAAAAATCTCAAGGAATTTTTGAGACCTTAAAAAGGGAAGAATTCACCTAGATGTGTTAGGCAAAATCTGTTATAAGCCTTTGGTGTGAGTTTCCCAGCCCTGTTTTATTTTGAAAGTTCAATCTGAGACTCTATAAGTGTTTCAGCAAAATAAAAAGTCTGTGATCAATCATGGTTATATAAATCATCAGACCAAAATTAGTGGGAACAGACCTATTTTGCAAACAAACTAGCCTTAATTTGGTTATTTTTGATAAAAATGAGGGTAATTTTAGGGAGAAAAAGATGTTTCAATATATGCTAAATCCCAGTTTGTTAAAGGAGGTCTGCATCTAGTAAGATTCATTTCTTGGATAGTTCTTTGCTGTTATGTGATATTAATGTAAAATTTAATTGAATTTGTAAAGAACACCCTAAGTTTGTTTCTGAAGCTTATCTCAGTAATCTGCCTTTGGATGAAGATCAGATGCCTCATGACCTGCATCAAGAACTGGAAAAAGACATAATTTTAGGGACTGTCTCCAACCTGGATGGAAGGACGTTTTTATCAGGTACTCTTAACTGGCTCATGCACGAAACTGAAGGGAAATTAACTTTTAGATTAATTCCCACTTCCAAAGGCCCTTACACTAGATTGGTCTATAGAGAAGACAGCTGACCTGATCTCACCTTAAAATGATGCTCAAACAGGAGAAACTACATGACCGTTTATAATGTTTTCTTGACTTCTTAGACCTCTGCATATAAATCAAATGCTTTTCTATCATAGACCTAATCCTATGCTAGTTTTAGAAATCAATCCAATTGTTGGGTGTGTGGCCAATTACCTGTATCTAGTTCTGGATTACCTTGATAAGTTTCTCTACTACAAGGCTCTAATTGGTTGGCCCTGAGAAAATTTACTTAGAAAAAAAAAGAAATTATCGTCATATTCAGGTCACTGTGATATTACTAGATGGGATCCACTCACCAGATCAATTAATAATGCCTGCTCTGACTCCGGCCATAAATTTGTGCTTTCTTCTATCACTCAAGCTCAATCAGAGCAACAAGCAAAGTTTCAGCAAAGGAGGAAAACATCTCCCACAATTATGGGACGGATTTGTATAGATAACTCCAGGTTATGGTAATTTAAGTTTAAAGTCTCCTCTATGTTGGAAACAATTAAATCATACTAAGGTTAATCAGTCTAGTAATACTAGAAAACTGGCCTATGTGCCTTATAGACAGTGCCAATATATAATTTCCCTGGAAGATAAAGATTCGTACAGAGTAGACTAAGTCAGATGACCTGGGATATACTGGGCTACATCTAATGGAAGCTCTTAAGTCTTACTTGTGACTTTACTAATACTGCTGGCTATGTTGTTTGTATTTCACCTGTTTTACAAAATTGCTGTTTCTTACACTGCCAAATGTGTGACTGAGGCCTCTGATAAAATAATATATAGTTCCATATGAGATTGATGATGGTAACAGTGTAACTCTAGATATGGGAAGAGGCAACAAGAGGGAATGTTGTTCTGGACCAAGAGGCTAGTAAGACAGGTGGTCCAGAGAATTTTGGATACTGTTTTATGGCCTAGTCCAGTAACAGCACATTGAGTGGCCTGTCAACAAAATCTTTGCCAAACCTGAGAATGGACATTCTCAGCACCATGGGATAAAATGGTCAAGAAATGCACCCCTCACAATCATGGTCAAGTTTATGAGCAATGGGGGCTCTGCCAACTGAAAACTGACACTTGCCATCTACATCTACAAAGATTAAATCATGGCCACTGCCACTGCTGACCTTCAATTCCCCTGAAAGGAGTTCAGGATGAAAATCAGGAATGAGGCACTCTGTGCTCTGGGAAAAAAACTGGCAGAACAGGCCTTCAGATAGATCTTTTCAAGAAAAGACTTTATGAGTCCCAAATCTTACATCTTCTCATACCTAGAGAAACACTGACGTCGTTAACAGTGAAATCTGCTTTGGCTATTAAGGAAAAATTTACAATTAAAAGTCCAAATAGAGCAGCTACAGTTCAGACATCTTGGGGAATAACTAGGTGATGCTATGGGTGTACTTTCAGATTAGACCTTGTCTTGCTAAACACTTGAGATTTCTGAGGCGTGTCCAGCTTGGATGCCACCATTCTCAAAACAATGTATGCTGGAAGCTAGTAACTGCAACCTTACTTTTTATAAAACTAGGAAACTGGCTACCTGGCTACATGTCTCCCTGAAGTGCCAGGTCTAGACTGGGTTTCAGGCCTATTCTTCTAAAAAGAAATGAGATTTATTTTGTCTACTGAATTCCAGTTATCAGTCCTCCAACTACTTCTAATTGGGTCTGTTACACCAAAATAGCAGACCAAGGGATTGAGATTTTAATCATACAAGACTGAGATCTAGAACTTGGAACTCAGAAATACTTCCAAGTCGGTGTCTATT
This sequence comes from Bos indicus, assembly GCF_029378745.1. Classification (NCBI taxonomy): domain Eukaryota; kingdom Metazoa; phylum Chordata; class Mammalia; order Artiodactyla; family Bovidae; genus Bos; species Bos indicus. Next base: position 7,346,907 of record NC_091775.1, read on the forward strand.
CTCCAGGCTGAGGCAGTCCTATGCCCCATTTTCACAGGAAGTTATCACAATCATGGCTGCCTTGTTCCCTAAATTAAAACTGAACAGAACTCTGTGGGGCTCTGGAGTACAGATCTGTTCTGTGTTCTCCATTTCTTGTCTGTAGGATATAGGCTTCATTCAGCCTCCTTGACCTTCCCTGAGCTCCAAAGGGTGGATTCAAATGATTGCTAATCAGGGAAGGGAGGGGATACAGAAACAGGAGAAACAATCAAATGGTGGTACAGCCTCCAGACAGGGTCCTGGTTCCTACTCAAAGAAATAAGCATAACAATGTCTTTGAGTTCTTCTACAGAACTAGAGCCCCAAACTAGGTGGAGGATGATAACTTCAGACTAAACACAAGATTCCTGGGGCACAGCTCTTTTGCCTCACCAGCAATCAATCAAAAAAAAAAAAAAAAGTCACAAATCCTGTAGCCCTCACCCCAAATGTTGCCTCCTGTTTCTGGGGACCAGTGATGACCATCCTGTTAGGTCTCCTATTTCATCTCTGAGAGGAGCCAACAGTTTCAAACTAAATTGCTGTTATTACAAGGGTGAATGCTGGTTTCAGGCAAAAAATACCTTGGCTTAGATCAGGTAGAAACAGACTTCTCCTCTGCCAGGCAGGCCTACACCCATGCGCAGCAGGAAGAAATTACAAAAGAAAGAGACCTCGGCCCCAATTCCCACGAAGTATCTTGAGTATGACGCTTCTCAGTGGGGAGCTGTTAGGGTAAGCACACTGATTGAAACCGCCCACCCTAGCTAGGCACCACAGTAACCATTTGCATGAATTGTTTTACGACAGGAGGTCCTACTAAGGAACATGGAACTAATAAGCCACCACCAACTGGAAAAGTTCGGGAAAGGTCAAAAGGAGACACACATGCCTGACCACTTCCCAGAATCCTCTCTGGCATCCATCTTGGCTTAACAAGGCGTGTACCACCAGGAAGGACTCTGAGTCAGAATGATTGGCCAAGGGAAACCTGGCCAATCCCATCACCATAAAACCAAATAACACCTAAGACAGCAATCATGTGGGAGAGCTGTTCTGGGGTCCCTTACACTGTTGCCTTCCACCTGGGTGCCCTTTCCCAATAAAATCTCTTGCTTTGTCAGCACGTGTGTCTCCTCAGACTATTCATTTCTGAGTGTTAGACAAGAGCTCAGTTTTGGGCCCTGGAAGGGGTCCCCCTTCCTGCAACAACCCCACTGTGGATAGCAGGTGGCAGTCATCTGTGCTCTGTGCAGTCAGAGCCCTTCAGTAAGACACTGATCTCAGTTGCAAACCTAAAGATAGGGATGCTGAAAGAGTTCTCAACCTCTCATTTCTAGAGACCCATTAGTGCTCTCACCTTCATGCTAACCAACCTGAAATCACAAGTGTTTTGACACATGTATAACATGTTTTTAAGCAAATTATAGCGGTCACATCTCGCTAGTGGCTACCAACTATAATACACAAAAACCACTGTTTATGTTTATATATGTGTGCAGATAACTCATGCAGTTGATTTCAGCAATTTGTGAGCCCATGGACTAGCCTGCCAGGGCCCTCTGTCATGGAATTCTCCAGGCAAGAATACTGGAGTGGTTAGTCATTTCCTTCTTCAGGGGATCTTCCTCGTTCGGGGTTCTAACCCAGGTCTTCTGGATTGCAGGTGAATTCTTTATTGTCTGAGCCACCAGGGAAGACTGAATCTTAAGATCAGCACCCCTCGTTGTGCCATTTCTGACAGATTATGGCAGAACAGGAACTTTGGTACAAGGGAGGATGTAGGGATTCCCAGGTGGCTCAGTGGTAAAGAATTTGCCTGCCAATGCAGGAGACATGGATTCAATCCCTGGGTTGGGAAGATACTTTGGAGGAGGAAATGACAATCCATTTCAATATTCTTGCCTGGAAAATACCATGGACAGAGGAGCCTGTTGGGATATAGTCCATGGGGTCACAAAAAGTGGGACACAACTAAGTGATTGAGTATGCACGGATATATATATATATATATATATATATATATATATATATATATATAGGATGTTAACAACCCTCGTGTTTATTATCTTTTCATTTTCTGGCCATTTCAAGATGGCTGATAGATTAACAAAGAAAAGGCCTCTGCCCCATGGAGTATTTAGCCTGAGGGGCCAAAAGGGATGTGGCCCTCTTCTGGTTTCCATGGTAACCAATGAGCCAATGAGATTGGCTCATTTCCACTGTAACTGGTAGACTCCTTATCCCCCCCAGAGTAAAGAATGCTGCAGCTGCTGTCTTCTGCCTGTCCCCTGCTATCCACAGTGGGTATCTCTCTGAGAGGGTAACAGGCAGGAAGGCCAGGGGTCTCCAAATGGAAGAAATAGGCTGCAAGTGTCAGACATTTTTATCTCTCTCTTAAGCAGCAGGAGGAAACAAACTAGGGATATGTTTTCTCTTTTTTTTCCCCCCCTTCTCTATACAAATGTAAAAGGAGATTTCTCTTAAAATACTGTGTTGCCATAATGACCCCTGGTTTCACCTAAAGTTAACTATTCTCAAACCTTGAGTTAACCAATGCATTCTTCTTATGGAAATGTTTGTCTTAAGCTAGGTTAATGTACTATGCCTTTACCCTAAACTCTGCTTCAAGTCGGTTCTGCCTAATGGCTCAGAACCTACTTGACAAACCATTATGTTATACTCAGACATTGTTCCCCTAATCTATGTAAACGATGCTATTTGTATGGTAATCTGCCTTTCTACAAGATTCAAGTCAGTCCTTTTATAGCCCAGGTTGACTCCTCTGGTGCCAGGATTATCCCAAAATACATCTTATGGATGAGGGGCCTGGTGCCATTCTGAGTTTTAAGACATTCCTTTCTTTCATTAACAGACTGCTAGAGACTATATAACATCCAGCTGAAGACTAGCAGGGGGGTACTCTTTCTGCCCCCTTCTGATGCCTATGTCAGAAGCTTTCTCTATCTCCTTTATACTTTAATAAAACTTGGTTACACAAAAGCTCTGAGCAATCAAGCCTCATCTCTGGCCCTGGATTGAAGTCTTCTCCTCTAGAAGCCAAGAATCCTGGCGTCTGTTCATGGTTCAGCAACAACCTTTCATCACCCGGACCCTTTTACTTCAGATATGTAAGACATCCCATCTATTAAACCTTTGATATCTCTGTCAACTCTGGAATCTTTCTTTGGTCTCAAGTCCAGGCAAAGGACAGGGCTTGCGGGCCTATAAAGTGTATCCCAACACTTCTGTAGTGTATTTGGCTGACCTGATTTGGTGATTCATTTGTAGGTATTTCCTGGGCTCGTGCATACATTCCAGGTACTCATGAGCCCTTGAAACACTGAAACAACAATGCCAACATCCAGATCTTAGAGGATTTCCCAGAAGGTGTTCCACTTGAGGGGACAGGTATGGACACAGGGCCCAGGGCACCTGTGCTGAACATCATCAGAGACGAGGTGACGAGGGAGGGAGGGAGGGACATTGCATCTCCTCACGAGCCCATCCCTCCACCACTAACTCTGAGATCAGGGAGGGAGGGACACAGGGCTTTCAGAGAGAACGATCAGCACACTGAACACTACACACCCCACTGAGAGAATGAAATAAGGCACAAGGAACTGAAATGACAGATCATGCTCATAGACTGGAGACTTAGTACCACTGAGATTTCTACACTACTCAAAGCTAAGTAAAAATTCATTGCAACACCAATTAAAATATTAACATCCTTTTCATAGAAATGGAAAAAACAAATCCAACAATATATATGGAACTACTAAGGACTCCACATAGACAAAATAATCTTGAAAACAAAGATCAAAGTATCTCACCTCCTGATTTCAAAGCACATTACAAAGATATAGGAATCAAAGCTGTATGATACTGACATGGGAATAGATACATAGCCCTAAAGACCAGAATAAAGAGCCCCAAGAAAACTCATGGATACATGGTCAAATGAAATTCGTCAAGGTTCTAAGACAATGAAATCAGAAAAGGGTAGTATCTTCAATAAGTCAATCGGATGAAAAGATAACCTACAGAAAAATTACAAGCCATATATCAGATAAGGAGCTCATACTCAAAATACATAAAATACCACAGCTCAAATGCGAAACAAAATATTTTAAAAAATAAATAAGGGAGTTGAGGAATGTGCAAAGAATTAAACTGATGTTTCAGGAATAACAAAACAAATGGCTAGCATACAAAGAAAAAGGTTTTCAACCTGACTAATCATCAGGGCAAAGTAAATCAACACCTCATGCCTGTTAGGTTGTGTATTATAAAGGGAAAGAACAGGTTAGGCCATGATGTGGGGAGCCGGAACCTTTGCACACTGCTGGTGGGAATGTAAATTGTGTGGCTATGTTCTGGAAAACAATAAAAGGTTCCTTATAAAAGTATAAAAAGAATATATGATTCCACAAATAAGGTTCTCGATATGTATACAAAGGAAATTAAATCAGTATCACAAAGAGATATCTGCAGTCCTAAATTCACTGCATCACTTTCCACAACAGCCTAGATATACAATCCACTTCAGCTAACAAATACGTATTCTGTGCCTGAGGTAACTTTAGATAACTGGGAGAAACTTAATTCTCAAAATAACTGCTTAAGTCTCTTAGCCCCTTAGGGAGGATGAAAACAATATTATAATTAAAGTAGCATGTCAAAATTATCTTAGTCTGCAGTGATGCCATAAGGGTTGTACAGATAGGGAAGCCTCATATACACACAGCACCATCTAGAGGAAATAGGCAAAGTACCTGAAAAAGAATTCAGAAAATGATAGTAAAAATGATCAAAAACCTTGCCAACAGAATGGAGAAAATGCAAGTATCAATTAACAAAGAGCCAGAAGAATTAAAGAATAAACATACAGAGACAAAAGGATTACTGAAATTAAAAATACTGTAGAAGGAATCAATTGCAGAATATCTGAAGCAGAAAAATGGATCAATGAACTGGAAGATAAAATGGTGGAAATAACTGCTGAAGAGCAGAATAAAGTAAAAAGAATGAAAAGAACTGAGGTTAGTCTCAGAGAACTCTGGGACAATATTAAATGCACCAACATTATATTACAGGGGTCCAAGAAGAGAAGAGGAAAAGAAAGGATATGAGAAAATTTCTGAAGAGATTATAGTTGAAAATTTTCCCAACATGGAAAAGGAAATAGTCAATCAAGACCACAAAGTGCAGACAGTCCCATCTGGATAAACCCAAGGAGAAACACACCAAGACACATACTAATCAAACTAACAAAGATTAAACACAAAGAAAGACTATTAAAAGCAGCAAGGGAAAAGCAACAAGGAACATACAAGGGAAACCCCATATGTTTAACAGCTGATCTCTGAGCAGAAGCTCTGCAGGCCAAAGGAAGTGGCAGGATATATTTAAAATACTGAAAGGGAAAAAATATATATATACAACAAAAATTACTCCACCTAGCAAGAATCTCATTCAAAATTGATGGAAATTAAAATGCTTTTCAGACAAGCCAAAGTTAAGAGAATTCAGTGCCACCAAACCAGCTTTCAACAAATGTTAAAGAAACTTATACAGTTGGGAAGTAAAAGCAAAGAAAAAGATCTACAAATGCAAACCCCAAAGAATTAAGAAAATGGCAGTAGAAATATGTATATCAATAAGGACTTTAAATGTAAATGGAATGGGGAGGGAGGAGGGAGGAGGGTTCAGGATGGGGAACACAGGTATACCTGTGACAGATTCATTTCGATATTTGGCAAAACTAATACAATATTGTAAAGTTTAAAAATAAAATAAAATAAAAAAAATGTAAATGGATTAAATGCTTCAACCAAAATACACAGACTGGCTAAATGGATACAAAAACAAGATGCATATATATGCTGTCTAAAAGAAACCCACCTCAGACCTAAAGACACATATAGACTGAAAGTGAGAGGATGGAAAAATACATTTCATGCAAATGGAAAGCAAAAGAAAGCCCAATTAGCAATCCTCATATCAGAGAATGTAGACCTTAAAGAATGTTACAAGAGATAAGGAAGGACACTACATAATGATCAAGGGATAGATCCAAGAGGAAGACATAACAATTGTAAATATCTATGCACCCAACATAGGAGCACCTCAATACATAAGACAAACACTAACAGACATAAAAAGAGAAATTGACAGAAACACAATAATAGTAGGAGACTTTAACACCCCACTTACACCAATAGACAGATCATCAAAACAGAAAATTAATAAGGAAACACAAGTCTTAAGTGATACATTAGACGAGATGGATCTCTTTGATATCTTCAGGACATTCCATCCAAATGAAGAAGAATACATGTTCTTCTCAAGTGCCTGTGGAACATTCTCCAGGATAGAAAATACAGGGTCGCAAATCAAACCTCAGTAAATTTAAGAAAATTGAAATTGTATCAAGCACATTTTCCGACCACAACACTATGAGACTAGATATCAATTATGAGAAAAAAAAAAAAAAACTGTAAAAAACACGAACACATGGAGATTAAACAATATGTTTCTAAATAATGAACCAGTTACTGAAGAAATCAAAAGGGAAATACAAAAATTCCTAGATACAAATGACAATTAAGGCACAACAACTCAAAATCTATGGGATGCAGCAGTTCAAAAAAGAAAGTTTATGGAAATACAATCCTACCTCAAGAAACAAGAGAAACATCAAATAGACAACTTAAATTTATACCTAAAGGAACCTAAAAAAAAGAAGAAGAACAAAAACAATTAGTAGAAGGAAAGAAATCATAAAGATCAGAGCAGAAATAAGTGAAAAAGAAATAAAAGAAACAATGGTAAAGATGAATAAAACCTGGTTCTTTGAGAAGATAAACAAAATTGACAAACCCTTAGCCAGACTCATCAAGCATAAAAGAGAGAATAGTCAAATCAACAAAATTAGAAATGAAAAAGAACAGCTTACAACAGACAATGCAGAAATACAAAGGATTAGGACTTCACTTTCACTTTTCACTTTCATGCATTGGAGAAGGAAATGGCAACCCACTCCAGTGTTCTTGCCTGGAGAATCCCAGGAACAGGGGAGCCTGGTGGGCTGTCGTCTATGGGGTCGCACAGAGTCGGACATGACTGAAGCGACTTAGCAGCAGTAGCAGCAGCATGATACTATTATTAACAATTTATATGGCAACAAAATGGATAACCTGGAAATAAGGGACATATTTTTAGAAAAGTTCAATCTTCCAATACTGAGCCAGGAAGAAATAGAAATTATGAACAATTCAATTATGAGCACTACAATCAAAGCTGTGATCAAAAATCTACCCCAAAACCAAAAGCCCAGGACCAGATGGCTTCACAGGTGAATTCTATCAAACGTTCAGAGATGAACTAATGCCTATTCTTCTAAAACTCTTTCAGAAATTGCAGATGAAGGAACACTCCCAAACTCATCCTACAAGTCCACTATCACTCTGATACCAAAACCAGACAGACAAAACAAAACAAACCAAAAAACTATATACCAATATCAGTGGTGAACATAGATGTAAAAATCCTCAAAAAAATTCTAGTAAAAATAATTCAACAGCATATTAAAAAGCTCATACACCTTGATCAAGTTGGGTTTATTCCATGGGTGCAAGGATTCTCAATATATGCAAATCAATCACTTGCATATATTATGTTAACAAATTGAAGGTAAAAACCATATGACAATCTCAATAGATGCACAAAAATCCTTTGAGAAAAGTCAGCACTCACATATGATTAAAATTCTTCAAAAAATGGACATAGAAGGAACCCACCTCAACATAGCAAAAGCCATATATGATAACAGCAAACATTATTCTCAGTGGTGAAAAACTGAAAGCATTGCCCCTAAGATCAGGAACAAGACAAGGGTGTCCACTTTCACCACTACTATGCAACATAGTTTTGAAAGTCCTAGCTACAGCAATCAGAGAAGATAAAGAAAGAAACACAATCCAGATTTAAAAAAAGAAGAAATAAAGCTCTCACTGTTTGCAGATGACATGATACTACACATAGAAAACCCTATAAATACTATCATAAAATTACTAGAGATAATCAGTGTTAGCAAAGTCACAGGATACAAAATAAATACACAAATCACTTGCATTTCTATATACTAACAATGAAAAATCAGAAAAATAAAGTAAGAAATCAATCCCATTCACCACTGAAAAAAATAATTAAGTATCTAGGGATAAACTGACCTAAGGAGACAAAATAGCTGTATACAGAAAATTATAAGACACTGATGAAACAAATCAAAGATGACATAAATAGATCAAGAGATATTTTATATTCCTGGGTAGGAAGAATCAATATTGTGAAAATGACTATCCTACAGAATCAATGTGATCCCTATCAAATTATCAATGACATTTTTCACAGAAATAGAACAAAATATTTCACAATTACATATGGAAACTCAAAGGTCCCCAAATAGCCAAAGCAGTCTTGAGAAAGAAGAATGGAGCTGCAGGAATCAACCTTCCTGACTTCAGGTTATACTACAAAGCTACAGTCATCAAGACAGTATGGTACTGGCACAAAAACAGAAATATAACCCAATGGAACAAAATAGAAAACCCAGAAATAAACCCACGCGTCTATGGGTACCTTATTTTTGACAAAGGAGGTAAGAATATACAATGGGGCAAAGACAGCATCTTCAATAAGTAGTGTTGGGAAAACTGGAATGCTACATGTAAAAGAATGAAATTAGAACCTTTCCTAACACCATTCACAAAGCAAAACTCAAAATGGATTAAATGCCTAAATGCAAGACCAGAAGCTATAAAACTCTTAGAGGAAAACATAGGTAGAACACTTGATGACATAAATCAAAAGAAGATCCTCTATGACCCATCTCCTAGAGTTATGGAAACAGAGCAAAAGTAAACAAGTGGGACCTGATTAAACTTAAAAACTTTTGTACAGCAAAGGACACTATAAGCAACATGAAAAGACAACCCTTAGAATGGGAGAAAATAGCAGCAAATGAAAGAACTGACAAAGGATTAATTTCCAAAATATACAAGCAACTCATACAACTCAATACTAGAAAAACAATCAGCCAATGAAAAATTGGGAAAAGACCTAAAGAGACATTACCCCCAAAGAAGACATACAGATGGCTGACAAACACATGAAAATATGCTCAACATTGCTCATTATTAGAGAAATGCAAAGCAAAATTACAATGAGATATCACCTCACACCGGTCAGAAAGGCCATCATCAAGAAGTCCGGAGAGGGTGTGGAGAAAAGGGAATATTCTTGCACTGTTGGTAGGAATGCAAATTGATATAGCCACTATGGAAGATGGTATGGAGAGTCCTTGAAAAAGTAGGAATAAAACTGCTATATGACCCAGCAATCCAAGTCTTAGTCATACACCCTGAGGAATCCAAAAATGAAACAGACAAAAAAAAAAAAAAGAAAGAAAGAAACAGACGCATGTACCCAAATGTTCATTGCATCACTATTTACAATAGCTAGAACATGGAAGCAACTTAGATGGCCATCAACAGATGAATGGATAAAGAAGTTGTGGTACATATAAACAATAGAATATTATTCAGTCATAACCAGGAATGCATTTGAGTCATTTCTAATGAGATGAATGATACTAGAGCCTATTATACAGAGTGAAGGAAGTCAGAAAGAGAAAGCTAAATACCATATACTAACACATATATCTGATCTGATCTGAACACATATATATGGGATCTAGAACGATGATACCAAAGGATTTATTTACAGGGCATCAATAGAGAAACAGATTTAGAAACAGACTTATGGTTGGGGAGAGGGTGGGGGAGGGGGAGATATATGAAGAGAATAACATGGAAACTTATATTTAGTTCAATTCAGTCTCTCAGTCGTGTCCGACTCTTTGCGACCCCATGAACCGCAGCACGCCAGGCCTCCCATCACCAACTCCCAGAGTTCACTCAGACTCATGTCCATCGAGTCAGTGATGCCATCCAGCCATCTCATCCTCTGTCGTCCCCTTCTCCTCCTGCCCCCAATCCCTCCCAGCATCAGAGTCTTTTCCAATGAGTCAACACTTTGTATGAGGTGGCCAAAGTATTGGAGTTTCAGCTTTAGCATCATTCCTTCCAAAGAATTCCCAGGGCTGATCTCCTTCAGAATGGACTGGCTGGATATCCTTGCAGTCCAAGGGACTCTCAAGAGTCTTCTCCAATACCACAGTTCAAAAGCATCAATTCTTAGGAGCTCAGCTTTCTTCACAGCCCAACTCTCACATCCGTACATGACCACTGGAAAAACCATAGGCTTGGCTAGACAGACCTTTGTTGGCAAAGTAATGTCTCTGCTCTTCAATATGCTATCTAGGCTGGTCATAAATTTTCTTCCAAGGAGTAAGCGTCTTTTAATTTCATGGCTGCAGTCACCATCTGCAGTGATTTTGGAGCCCCCAAAAATAAAGTCTGACACTGTTTCCACTGTTTCCCCATCTACTCCCCATGAAGTGATGGGACTGGATGCCATGATCTGAGTTTTCTGAAAGTTGAGCTTTAAGCCAACTTTTTCACTCTCCTCTTTCACCATCATCAAGAGGCTTTTTAGTTCCACTTCACTTTCTGCCATAAGGGTGGTGTCATCTGCATATCTGAGGTTACTGAAATTTCTCCCATGAATCTTGATTTCAGTTTGTGCTTCTTCCAGCCCAGCGTTTCTCATGATGTACTCTGCATAGAAATTAAATAAGCAGGGTGACAATATACAGCCTTGACGTACTCCTTTTCCTATTTGGAATCAGTCTGTTGTTCCATGTCTAGTTCTAACTGCTGCTTCCTGACGTGCATACAAATTTCTCAAGAGGCAGGTCAGGTGGACTGGTATTCCCGTCTCAGAGTTTTCCACAGTTTATTGTGATCCACACAGTCAAAGGCATTAGCATAGTCAATAAAGCAGAAATAGATGTTTTTCTGGAACTCTCTTGCTTTTTCCATGATCCAGCAGATGTTGGCAATTTGATTACTGGTTCCCCTACTTTTTCTAAAACCAGCTTGAACATCTGGAAGTTCACGGTTCACGTATTGCTGAAGCCTGGCTTGGAGAATTTTGAGCATTACTTTACTAGTGTGTGAGATGAGTGCAATTGTGCGGTAGTTTGAGCATTCTTTGGCATTGCCTTTCTTTGGGATTGGAATGAAAACTGACGTTTTCCAGTCCTGTGGCCACTGCTGAGTTTTCCAAATTTGCTGACATATTGAGTGCAGCACTTTCACAGCATCATCTTTCAGGATTTGAAATAGCTCAACTGGAATTCCATCACCTCCACTAGCTTTGTTCATAGTGATGCGTTCTAAGGCCCACTTGACTTCACATTCCAGGATGTCTGGCTCTAGGTGAGTGATCACACCATCGTAATTATCTGGGTCATGAAGATCTTTTTTGTATTCTTCTGTGTATTCTTGCCAACTCTTCTTAATATCTTCTGCTTCTGTTAGGACCCTACCATATCTGTCCTTTATTGAGCCCATCCTTGCATGAAATGTTCCCTTGGTATCTCCCATTTTCTTGAAGAGATCTCTAGTCTTTCCCATTCTGTTGTTTTCCTCTATTTCTTTGCATTGATCACTGAGGAAGGTTTTGTTATCTCTTATTGCTATTCTTTGGAACTCTGCATTCAGATGCTTATATCTTTCCTTTTCTCCTTTGCTTTTCGCTTCGCTTCTTTTCACAGCTATTTGTAAGGTCTCCTCAGACAGCCATTTTGCTTTTTAGCATTTCTTTTCCATGGGGATGGTCTTGATCCCTGTCTCCTGTACAGTGTCACGACCCTCCATCCATAGTTCATCAGGCACTGGTTCTATCTGATCTAGGCCCTTAAATCTATTTCTCACTTCCACTGTATAATCATAAGGGATTTGATTAGGTCATACCTGAATGGTCCAGGGATTTTCCCTACTTTCTTCAATTTCAGTCTGAATTTGGCAGTAAGGAGTTCATGATCTGAGCCACAGTCAGCTCCTGGTCTTGTTTTTGTTGACTGTATAGAGCTTCTCCATCTTTGCCTTCAAAGAATATAATCAATCTGATTTTGGTGTTCACCTTTGGTGATGTCCATGTGTAGAGTTTTCTCTTGTGTTGTTGGAAGAGGGTGTTTGCTATGACCAGTGCATGTTCTTGGCAAAACTCTATTAGTCTTTGCCTTGCTTCATTCTGTATTCCAAGGCCAAATTTGCCTGTTACTGCAGGTGTTTCTTGACTTCCTACTTTTGCATTCCAGTCCCCTATAATGAAAAGGATATCTTTTGGGGTGTTAGTTCTCAAAGGTCTTGTAGGTCTTCATAGAACCGTTCAACTTCAGCTTCTTCAGCGTTACTGGTTGGGGCATAGACTTGGATTACTGTGATATTGAATGGTTTGCCTTGGAAATGAACAGAGATCATTCTGTTGTTTTTGAGATTGCATCCAAGTACTGCATTATGGACTCTTTTGTTGACCACGATGGCTACTCCATTTCTTCTGAGGGATTCCTTCCCACAGTAGTAGATATAATGGTCATCTAAGTGAAATTCACCCATTCCAGTCCATTTTAGTTCGCTGATTCCTAGAATTTCGACGTTCACTCTTGCCATCCACTGTTTGGCCACTTCCAATTTGCCTTGATTCATGGACCTAACATTCCAGGTTCTTATGCAATATTGCTCTTTACAGCATCGGACCTTGCTTCTGTCACCAGTCACATCCACAAGTGGGTATTGTTTTTGCTTTTGCTCCATACCTTCATTCTTTCTGGAGTTATTTCTCCACTGATCTCCAGTAGCATATTGGGCACCTACTGACCTAGGGCATTCCTCTTTCAGTATCCTATCATTTTGCTTTTCATATCGTTCATGGGGTTCTCAAGGCAAGAATACTGAAGTGCTTTGCCATTCCCTTCTCCAGTGGGCCACATTGTGTCAGACCTCTCCAACATGCCCGTTGGTCTTGGGTGGCCCCACATGGCGTGGTTTAGTTTCATTGAGTTAGACAAGGGTGTGGTCCTAGTGTGATTAGATTGACTAGTTTTCTGTGATTATGGTTTCAGTGTGTCTGCCCTCTGATGCCCTCTTGCAACAACTACCGTCTTACTTGGGTTTCTCTTACTTTGGACATGGGGTATCTCTTCACAGCATGCTCCAGCAAAGCACAGCCACTGCTCCTTACCTTGGACGAGGGGTAGCTCCTTCTGAACTTGAACGAGGAATAGCTCCTCTAAGCAACAGTTAGAACTGGACATGGAACAACAGACTGGTTCCAAATAGGAAAAAGAGTACGTCAAGGTTGTATATTGTCACCCTGCTTATTTAACTTCTATGCAGAGTACATCATGAGAAACGCTGGGCTGGAAGAAGCACAAACTGAAATCAAGATTCATGGGAGAAATATCAATAAGCTCAGATATGCAGATGACACCAGCCTTATGGCAGAAAGTGAAGAGGAACTAAAAGGCCTCTTGATGAAAGTGAAAGAGGAGAGTAAAAAAGTTGGCTTAAAGCTCAACATTCAGAAAATGAACATCATGGCATCTGGTCCCATCACTTCATGGGAAACAGATGGGGAAACAGTGGAAACAGTGTCAGACTTTATTTTGGGGGGCTCCAAAATCACTGCAGATGGTGACTGCAGCCATGAAATTAAAAGACGCTTACTCCTTGGAAGAAAATTTATGACCAGCCTAGATAGCATATTGAAGAGCAGAGACATTACTTTGCCAACAAAGGTCTGTCTAGCCAAGCCTATGGTTTTTCCAGTGGTCATGTATGCATGTGAGAGTTGGGCTGTGAAGAAAGCTGAGCCCCAAAGAATTGATGCTTTTGAACTGTGGTATTGGAGAAGACTCTTGAGAGTCCCTTGGACTGCAAGGATATCCAGCCAGTCCATTCTGAAGGAGATCAGCCCTGGGAATTCTTTGGAAGGAATGATGCTGAAGCTGAAACTCCAGTACTTTGGCCACCTCATGTGAAGAATTGACTCATTGGAAAAGACTCTGATGCTGGGAGGGATTGGGGGCAGGAGGAGAGGGGACAACAGAGGATGAGATGGCTGGATGGCATCACTGACTCAATGGACATGAGTCTTAGTGAACTCCGGGAGTTGGTGATGGACAGGAAGGCCTGGCGTGCTGCGATTCATGGGGTCGCAAAGCATCGGACACAACTGAGCAACTGAACTGAGGCCCTCTGGCGCTCGTGCAGCCACCACTGCTTGGACGTGGGGTCGCTTCTCCCGGCCGCTGCCCCTGGCCTCCAGTAGAGATAGCTCCTCTTGGCTGCTCCTGCGCTTTCACAGCCTGGCACTCTCTGCTGCCGCCCCTGACCTCGGACGTGACATAGCACCTCTTGGCTGCCGCCCCTGACCTCGAATGTGGGATAACTCTTCTCAGCTGCCGCCCCTGACCTCAGACGTGAGGTAGCTCCTCCCGGATGCCGCCCCTGACCTCGGACGTGGGGTAGCTCCTCTCAGCCGCCGCCCATCAGGCTTGGGGTCCTCCCGGCTTCTGTCCCTGACCTCCGACGTGGGGTAGCTCCTCTCTGCCACGTTCCGTGCACCGTCGCATACAAATCCTCCAGATGTTCATTGGTTTCATTGTCTGTTGTTGCTGCTGCTGCTGCTAAGTTCCTTCAGTCATGTCCGACTCTATGCGACCCCATAGATGGCAGCCCACCAGGCTCCCCCATCCCTGGGATTCTCCAGGCAAGAACACTGGAGTGGGTATTGTCTGTTAAATGAATGTAATAATTTCATGTACGTAAAGATGGGCTTCCCAGGGGATGCAGAGGTAAAGAATCTGCCTTTCATTGTAGAAGAAGCAAGAGACTCAGGTTCAGTCCCTGGCCTAGGAAGGTCCCCTAGAGAAGGAAATAGAAGCCCACTCCAGTATTCTTGCCTGGAGAAATCCATGGACACAGGACACTTGTGGGCTACACTCCAAGGGATCGCAAAGAGGTAGACACGACTGAGTGCGCATGTGCGTGGGCACACACACAAGTAAAAACTTAACTAGTCTAGAATCGCCAGATGTATTTAATATCAGTTCCTTTCTTCTCCCTACCTTTAATTAGAGACAATGGTGATCAAGTACGGGTTCAGCCAGCTTTGGGAAAATTGATGGAAGAAAAGAGCATGTGTGGGACTGCCCTGAGAGGTAAAGCTCCCTTGCTGGAGGAAAGTTGAGGTATGTGGTCTGATCCTTTGCAGGGTTCCTGGTTCAAGGACTGAAAAGAACATAATGTAAGGAAGGAGTGAGAAAGAGGGTAAGGGCAGTAACAGACGTGTATCTATTAAAATAGTTAAGTTAATGTAATTAAAATAATTCAGGGGAGACTGGAATCAGAACTGGTGGAGATGGAGGTGGAGAGGGTGGTCAAATTCTGAATGTTGATCTAGCAGATGCGAAATGGGAAGGGAAAGAAAGTGAGGGATTAATCATGATCATCAGCTTTTTGTCAATAAAAAATTGTAAGGAGTCTATGGGATTATGAAGTGAGGCATATTGGGGCAGAGAAAGATCTCTTCTCCTGAGTTGTTGGCACACTTGAATGTAACTCACAAGTTCCAGGCAGAATATTTGGGAGACCCAACAAATTGATATTTAAATATGAGACCAAAAATACATTAATTGCTTATACAACAAGATGAAGTCATTTTCATTTTTTATTTACTTACATTGTAATACTGTAAGAATTTCTAAGGGTGTTATTCATTTCAAAAATTTTCATTTAAAGATAAAATTAATATTCTAACAGACGTATTCTTGAAGAATACTATTATCAGAACTAGAGGAAAGTAAAAACAAAATGATATTATTTGAATAATATTTTGTAAATGTTATGCAAATGAAATTTCTGTAGATGCCTTTGATTATTAACTTTTTCTCTTCTCATTTTCTGCCCTTATATTTATAACATGAACCACTGATGGGATTGAGTTTGTTGTTGTTTAGTTGCTAAGTTGTACCTGACTCTTTGCAACCCCATGGACTAGAGCCTCCAGGCTCCTCTGTCTGTGGGATTTCCCAGGCAAGAATACTGGGGCAGGTTGCCTTTTCCTTCTTCAGGGGGTCTTCCTGACCCAGAGATAAAACCCACATCTCCTGAATTGGCATGTTGTTTCTTTACCTCTGAGTCACCAGGGAAGCCCTGGGAATGAGTTCAATGGAACTGGAAGTCCCAGGAAAAACATACTGAGAGAAAATAAGATTTATGGGTATGTACATCATTGTTTCTAGTTTATTTCACATGTTAGTCAATAGAATCTGTTGTCATTATAAGGTATATAAATAGTTAAAGTAATTTAGATTCAAAGATGTTTTAGGGTCTTGTCTTAGTTTACTAGGGCTGCCATCACAAAATACCACAGACAGAATGGTATTCTCTCATATTCTGGAGGCTAGGAGTTAAGATCAAGTTGGTTTTTCTTGAGAAGTCTGTCCTTGGCTTTGAGATGACTGCCTTCTCACTGGGTTCTCTCATGGCTTTCTTTCTGTGTAGATACAGAATTAAGACTCCAACAGAAAAATGTAGGAGGACAAAATTAAGTTCATAACACTCCAATGGCTATTAAACAATAAAACTGGGATTTTCCTTCTCCCAGATCCACAATGCAAGCTGTGCACATGTAGTGTTTGATGTCAGACTGAGGCCTGAGACTAGAGATAGAGGTAGGAACATACAGTGGGAAGGGAGCAGGGGTCACTTGAAGAGTCTTATGTAATGGAGATATATAAATGCTGATACTTAAATTACTGTTTACTTTTCTTGGAGTCAAACTACCTGTAGGCCATTTAAAAATTTGTTTTTTGAATTAATATTTCATTTTTATTGAAGTATAGTTGATTTACAATGTTGTGTTAATTTCAGGCGTACAGCAAACTGATTGAGATCTATCTATAGTAGATATAGTAGTAGTCCATATGTATCTCTGGGCTTCCCTGGTTGGCTCCACAGTAAAGAATCTGTCTGTCAATGCAGGAGGTGAGGGTTCAAGCCCTGGGTGGGGAAAGTGCCCTGGAGATGGAAATGGCAACCTGATCTAATATTCTTGCCTGGGAAATCCATGGACAGACGAGCTTGGAGGGCTGCAGTCCATGGGTTTATAAAGAATTGGACACAATTTAGCAACTAAACACACACACACACACA
The DNA here is from genome assembly GCF_029378745.1 of Bos indicus. NCBI lineage: Eukaryota > Metazoa > Chordata > Mammalia > Artiodactyla > Bovidae > Bos > Bos indicus. The sequence goes on from NC_091775.1 coordinate 7,364,120, forward strand.
CACACACACACACACACACACACACACACCTCTATTTTTTTCAGATTCTTTTCCCTTAGAGGATATTGCAAAATACTGAGTATAATTCCTGGTGCTATACTGTAGGTCTTTGTCAGTTTTATATTTTATATATAGTATTGTGTACATTTTAACCCCAAACTCCTAATTTACCCCCCTTGCTTTTCCCCTTTGGTAACCATAAATTTGTTTTCCATGTCTTTAGGTTTGTTTTGTTTTGTATGTAAGTTTGTTTGTATCTCTCTCTCTCTTTTTATTTTTAAGAATCAACATATACACAATACCATACGATGTTTGTCTTTCTCTGTCTTACTTCACTTAGTATGATAACGTCTAGGTCCATCTATGTTGCTGCAAGTGGCATTATTTCATTCTTTTTAATGACTGAATACTATACCCTTGTATACATGTCCCACCTCTTCTTTATCCATTCCTCTTTTGATGGACATTTAGGTGGTTCCATGTCTCAGTTGTTGTAAAAGTGTTGCACCGAACATCAGGGTGCCTGTATCTTTGTAAATTATGGTTTGCTCTGGATGTATGCCCAGGAGAGGTATTGCTGGGTCATATGGTAGCTCTATTTTTAGTTTTTTAAGAACCTCCTTACTGTTCTCCATGCTGGTTGTAGTAGTTTACATTCCCACCAACAGTTTAGAAGGGTTCTCTTTTCTCCACACCCTTTCCAGCCTTTAATATTTGTACATTTTTTGATAATGGTCATTTGGACTGGTGTGAGGTGGTATTTCACTATAGTTTTGATTTACATTTCTCTAATAATTAGAAATGTTGGGCATCTTTTCATGTGTCTGTTGGCCATCTGTATGTCTGCTTCAGAGAAATGTGTGTTTAGATCTTCTGCCCATTTTTGGATTGGGTTGTTGTTTTTATTTTTATTTTTTATATTAAGCTTCATAAGCTGTTTTTATATTTTAGAGATTAATCCCTGGAGATTAATCACATCATTCACAAATATTTTCCCTCATTCTGTAGGTTGTCATTTCTTTGGTTTTGGTTTCCTTTGCTGAGCAGAACTTTTAAAGTTTAACTAGGTCCCATTTGTTTATTTTTATTTCCATTACTCTAGGAGTCAAATTCATAAAGATATTGCTATGATTTATATCAAAGAGGTTCTGTATATGTTTTCCTCTAGTTTTACAGTATCCAGTCTTACATTTAGGCCTTTAATTCCTTTTGAGTTTATTTGTATGTGTGTGTGTTATTAGAAAATGTTTTAATTTCATTCTTTTACATGTAGTTATCTAGCTTCCCAGCATCATTTATTGAGGAGACTGTTTTTGTTCATTGTATATTCATAACTCCTTTGTTGTAGATTAATTGACTGAATGTGCATGTGTTTATTTCTGGGCTCTCTATCTTGTTCCATTGATCTGTATTTTCATTTTTGTACCTGTGTGTCATTTCTAAATTAAAATATAAATGCTTCTTGCAAAATTCCCAGTTAGTCTTCTGGGAAAAGGCAAAACATAGCAGTAGAGTAAAAGACTGCAAAATTGACCATCATCATCAAGCTATAGCAATGTTGTACTTCTCTTCAGTCATAAATATAAATCTTAAATATTCAGAGCAAACTTAAAAATTTGTAAGAGAATAAACATTTACAAAAAATGCAAACTGTGCCTTGGGACCTCTGATATTCCAAACTTTTTTTCTTTTTACATATTCATGATCCTATTTCTTATATCTCTGAACACTGGATTCATTTTTCTGCTTTAACTTTTAAATAAAATGTGAAACCATTTACACTAAAGAGTATGAGATAAAGACTGGCCTTAAAAAAAAAAAAAAAAAAAGCTGTTTGTGCATGTATGTACGTGTGTGTATTTCTGTGTTGAGTTAAACAATGCTTTCATTAGATGAATTTGGACCCAAGGAAAAAATTTTGGTTTTGTCCAGTAGATAAAATTAGGTACTTTGAGAGACAGGAGGCCTTTACTAACTTGCTGATAGTATGTCAAGGGAACAATAACTTTTAATGCCTGCATTCAGTGGTCTTTTCCTCTTCAGGAGATATAAACACAGATTTAGATGTAGATAGAGAAATGGTGAGATATACATGAATATTCTGATCTATCATAAGATGTACAGATGTATCTATCTATCTATATATATATATTTGTATATTTTAAAGGTCCTTATATGATTTAATTTTAAAATAGAGCTTGCTATTGTTGATCAGAGAATCTTCTGTGCATAGAAATAAATAGTTTGGCCTTAGAGAATTTTTGCACAGCTTCATCACACAGAAAACTAAGTGACACCAGGGACTCATTCAGTAGTATAGCACTCAGTAACAGACAAGTAACAAAGCAAATACCCTTAACATTATATATATATATATATATACACACACACACATATATACATACATACATACATACTGGACAAGAGAAAAAATGTCAGAAGAATTTCTCTAAAGATAATACAAATCCCTTTATTATATTATATATTATAATAACATCTCTCCCATTTTCTTGGGAATTTTAATGCTCTCAGTAGTAAGGTAAGAGGGATATTCTTTCAGCAAAAGACCTAGAAAGCTAGACTTTACAAAAAAGGTTCAGGTCATTATTTTTAAGTTTTTTAGTAGGGCAGCCTTAAAATCAGTGTTCTGGTTGATTTTTAAAGCTCTTTTCATATTGTTTTTGAGTTTTAATATTAAAGAATTTGTGAAATTTGGAACAGATGTAGTTCACAAGCACTGAATTTGTTTCATTTAGATATAATGCCTACACATATACCTGAGAGATAAAAGAATTCAAACACTATAAGGAAAGTCCTTGTATTTCATTTATAGAAAAAAACTGAAGTAGCAATCATACCTGCATATTTAAATGACATGGTGTACTTTCAATGTTTCTGATGTTTACACCTAATTTTATAATTAAATTTTTGTTATTACTCATACTTTTAGGGCACTCCATTTTGCTTACCATTTGTTTTATATACATTTTTTTTTTCTTTTTGACCACACCTTACAGCCGGTGGGATTTTAGTTACCCCACCAGGGATCAACCTGAGTCCCTAGCATTGGAAGCACAGAGTCTTAACTGGACGACCAGGGAAGTCATTGCTTTATGTATTTTAATTGAAAACTCTATATGTTTTAGCTAAAAAATATTTAAGACAAAAAAATTGAAATTCCATTTCATCCCATTAGGTTTCACTTCCTTCCCAAGGATATGCCCTTGTTTCTATATGCTCTTTTAGCCATTTTCTTGTGTTTCCATAGTAATTATGCATATTCTTTTTATTTTCACAAATGTCATCACGCTATGCATACTATTATCATCATGTTCCCTTTCTAATGGCAATACCATTATTTATGTAATGTTTCACTTCATAGGAAAAGGTAAAACTATAAGATATTGACTTTAGGATATTATGGTATTTAAAAATGCAGTAATCAAGGCTAGTAGGAAAGGGGTGCAGACTTAAAAAATATTCACAACCTAAAAATTGAGAGTTCTATTTTATGTGGTACAAATTTTTAGGGCCTCAAGACCAAGAGCTGGCATCTCAAGCGACCCTGAGAGAAATGCTTCCAGGACGTGAGGGAAAGAGCCAGGTGATACAGAAGTTTTGTAACAAAGGGTAGGTAGCCTTAACATCAAAAGATTATTGCTAAAGAAAACCAGATATCTCAAGTTAAGGAATTTAGCACTTTTTCTGTGTATGAGTAGATGTAAGAGACTGGGGTCACTGAAATCATTTCTTTGATATGCATCTCAGCTATTCTGGGGCCAGAATCCTGTTTTTCAAATCCTGAACTGACATGGTGCTCACTGTAGGGAGTGGCTACAGTCTGATAGCTGGCATTCTTCTCCTTCCTAAGTGCTGTTAGGGCTCACCAGGTCACCATCTATTGTGGCTACAATTGCTGGTGACTGTGACATCCTTGCCTAATGATATGGAGGAAATATTACATCTCTCAGGTGTGTTGGAGATTCAGAGCTCAGGGCTGGCTTGGAGGCTAGGTGTGCTGGCCCACCACATTCCATCACTGGAAAAACAAATTCTTGTGATTGAAATCAGTGGCAAGGGAAACAAGTTGGGCCTCACACCTTTTCAAATTTATGTAGTGAATGCTGTCTTCCTATATATGGTGCATCGATTTGAAAGTCTTTTACAAGGTTCTAGGTACTGAATTCTTATTTTTGTTTTTGCTAATTATGTTTAATTTTCTGTTTTGCCAAACTATATCAAGGAAATAATATGTACAAATAAGCACAGGAGGCTAAAGTTTATTCTTCTTCCCAGATCTATTTCCTCCCATTCAAGAACATCAATCATTACATAATTTCTATAAGATTCTGGAGTTGAAAGCCCATCCTGGGTATTATACAAATGTTCTTTGATAATCCTTTATGCCATTTCTGATTAAGGTAATTCACTCTGTTTTCATTATTGTTTTTCTTTTATTAAATTATCGTCACTAATTAGGTGACAATGACGTAAAGGAAAGAAGTAGGAGAAAGGCCTGAATATGCTGCTGGACACACTAGCTACTTCTGTTGGTCTGAGGTTTAAGCAGGAACCCCAAATTAAACATTATTCCTAGGAATGCAATGATGAAATTCAAACATACTTTCCCCATCCCATACTGTGTTAAGTGTCCAATTATTGTCCAATTTGAATATTCTACTAGGACATTTTATATCAGATGAGTTCTAAAATATCAATATATAAACATTCTGAGCATATTTAATGAAATAAAATCCCAAATTATTACCACACATAAAATTCTTCCTGCATTTATATTAGTCTTCTCAAGTGGGTACGATTTATCCTTCTATAATAAAAATTATCCTTTTTGTTATTTAACTCACACTGCAATATCTTGTAGTCCATAATAAATTATAAATCCTCTTTTTGAATGTACAAGCTGAGAGTCACACCAGAAACAAACTATACCTTACTGAGCTCTTTAAAGACATAGAAAACTTTGAAAAGGAATAAATGTCTCTGGAGAAATGTCCTGACAAAGCAGTAATAAAAAGGTCACACTACTTTTCATGCAGCATTTGTCTTGTTTAATAAGAATTATATCCCAAAATGTGTTTTAATTACTGATAATTAGAAACATTATATTTAAAGAAGGAATCAAGACTACCTTAATAGTAGGTTAAGCACATTGGTATAAATTTTTTATCAAAATGGCAACCCTATGATACGGGCATTCAGATTTATTCTCAAAGCTTTTTAACTTTTCCTAAAGATCAAGGGCACAGTGTTTTGCAGTTCTTATTTTATTATAACTTGAGACCAGTTTTTAACAATTATTACTTTAAGAATCATGGCTTATGTCTGAAGGATGAAATAAGAACAGATCATAAGCATACAAGAACATGAATTTAAATGGATAGATGGAGAATATAAGAAGTACAGAGTTTACAATAAAATCAATGGCATATTTATTAAAATACTTTATCACATTTCTTTCAAGAAAAAAATATTTAAATTGTAAGTTGTATGAAAAAGAGAAAGGTAACGCCTTCGTGTGCTTTTCATTGAACTTTCTTGCAAGAGTTCATTTAAATACCATTGCATGCAGATGAAAGACAGCTGATATGCCAATGGCATTCTTATTCCTGCTGAGAACTTATTTTCAGTAATATTCAATCAGTTTAATACAACTTCAAACTATCAGTCTGATACAAAGACAAACTCAAAAAAGGAAAGTGCTAGTCACTCAGTCCTGTCTGACTCTTTGCGACCGCATGCACTGGAGGCTGCCAGGCTCCTCTGTCCATGGGATTCTCTAGGCAAGAATACTGGAGTGGGTTGCCATTCCCTTTTCCAGGGTATCTTCCTGACCCAGGGATTGAACCTGGGTCTCCTACATTAAAGGCAGATTCTTTACCTTCTGGCAAACTCAAATATACAGCTGGATAAAAATTTCAACAGTGTTACTTGTTGATTGCTTACTAAAGGCAGACTCCTTAATGTCTTTTAATTCATAGATCTTCATCTCTAAAACTGGGAAAATCCTGTCTATGTTGCAGGGCTATTGTGATGTGTCAGGGAGGTGCTAGGCTGCATCAGGACAGCTTCTCAATAAATGCTGTCACTAGAGATTCTGGAAATGTCTACCCATTGGGTCGAGGGGTTCAGTGTATTTGATGACTCAGTGACTTTGTTATACTCTAAATGAGCCTAATGCAATACTGAATAATAAGACATCTTCAACATGTTAAATATCTAATCTTAAAGAACCCATCTGCCAATGCAGGAGACCTAAGAATTGCAGATTTGATCCCTGGCTTGGAAAGATCTCCAGTAGCATATTGGGCACCTAACGATCTGGGGAGTTCCTCTTTCAGTATCCTATCAGTTTGCCTTTTCATACTGTTCATAGGGTTCTCAAGGCAAGAATACTGAAGTGGTTTGCCATTCCCTTCTCCAGTGGACCACATTCTGTCAGACCTCTCCAACATGACCTGCCCATCTTGGGTGGCCCCACACAGCATGGCTTAGTATCATTGAGTTTCATGGAGTGGCTTAGTTTTATTGAGTTAGACAAGGCTGTGGACCGTGTGATTAGAGGGACAAGTTTTCTGTTATTATGGTTTCAGTGTGTCTGCCCTCTGATGTGCTCTCGCAACATCTACCGTCTTACTTGGGTTTCTCTTACCTTGGATGTGTGGTATCTCTTCACGGCAGCTCCAGCAAAGTGCAGCCGTTGCGCCTTACCTTGGATGAGGGGTATCTCCTCTCCAGAAAGAATGAAGGGATGGAGCCAAAGCAAAAACAATACCCACTTGTGGATGTGTCTGGTGATAGAAGCAATGTCCGATGCTATAAAGAGCAATATTGCATAGGAACCTGCAATGTTAGGTTCATGAAACAAGGCAAATTGGAAGTGGTCAAACAGGAGATGGCAAGAGTGAATGTAGACATTCTAGGCATCAGCGAACTAAAATGGACAGAAATGGGTGGATTTAACTTAGATGACCATTATATCTATTAGTGCAGGGAGGAATCCCTTATAAGAAATAAAGTAGCCATCACAGGCAACGAAAGAGTCCAAAATGCAGTACTTGGATGCAATCTCAAAAACACCAGAATGATCTCTGTTTGTTTCCAAGGCAAACCATTCAATATCACAGTAATCCAAGTCTATGCCCCAACCAGTAATGCTGAAGAAGCTGAAATTGAATGGCTCTATGAAGACCTACAAAACCTTTGAGAACTAACACCCAAAGAAGATGTCCTTTTCATTATAGGGGACTGGAATGCAAAAGTAGGAAGTCAAGAAACACCTGCAGTAACAGGCAAATTTGGCCTTGGAATATGGAATGAAGCAGGGCAAAGTCTAATAGAGTTTTGCCGAGAGAACACACCAGTCATAGCAAACACCCTCTTCCAACATCACAAAAGAAGACTCTATACATGGACATCACCAGATGGTCAACACCAAAATCAGACTGATTATATTCTTTGCAGCCAAAGATGGAGAAGTTCTATACAGTCAGCAAAAAAAAAAAAAAAAAGACCAGGAACTGACTGTGGCTCAGATCATGAACTCCTTATTACCAAATTCAGACTTAAATTGAAGAAAATAGGGAAAACCACTAGACCATTCAGGTATGACCTAAATCAAATCCCTTATGATTATACAGTGGAAGTGAGAAATAGATTTAAGAGTCTAGATCTGATAGATAGAGTGCCTGATGAACTATGGATGGAGGTTTGTGACATTGTATAGGAGACAGGGATCAAGACCATCCCCATGGAAAAGAAATGCAAAAAAGTAAAAATGGCTGTCTGAAGAGGCCTTACAAATAGCTCTGAAAAGAAGAGAGGCAAAAAACAAAAGAGAAAAGGAAAGATATAAGCAGCTGAATGCAGAGTTCCAAAGAATAGCCAGGAGAGATAAGAAAGCCTTCCTCAGTGATCAATGCAAAGAAATAGAGGAAAACAATAGAATGAGAAAGACTAGAGATCTCTTCAAGAAAATTAGAGATACCAAGGGAATATTTCATGCAAAGATGGGTTTGATAAAGGACAGAAATTGTATGAACCTAACAGAAGCAGAAGATATTAAGAAGAGTTGGCAAGAATACACATAAGAACTATACAAAAAACATCTTCATGACCAAGATGATCACTGACCTAGAGCCAGACATCCTAGAATGTGAAATCAAGGGGGCCTTAGAAAGCATCACTAGGAACAAAGCTAGTGGAGGTGATGGAATTCCAGTTGAGCTATTTCAAATCCTGAAAGATGATGCTGTGAAAGTGCTGCACTCAGTATGTCAGCAAATTTGGAAAACTCAGCAGTGGCCACAGGACTGGAAAACGTCAGTTTTCATTCCAATCCCAAAGAAAGGCAATGCCAAAGAATGCTCAAACTACCACACAATTGCACTCATCTCACATGCTAGTAAAGTAATGCTCAAAATTCTCCAAGCCAGGCTTCAGCAATACGTGAACCATGAACTTCCAGATATTCAAGCTGGTTTTAGAAAAGGCAGAGAAACTATTGAGCAAATTGCCAACATCCGCTGGATCATGGAAAAAGCAAGAGAGTTCCAGAAAAACATCTATTTCTGCCTTATTGACTATGTCAAAGCTTTTGACTGTGTGGATCACAATAAACTGTGGAAAATTCTGAAAGAGATGGGAATACCAGACCACCTGACCTGCCTCTTGAGAAACCTGTATGCAGGTGAGGAAGCAACAGTTAGAACTGTATGTGGAACAACAGACTGTTTCCAAATAGGAAAAGGATTACATCAAGGCTGTGTATTGTCACCCTGCTTATTTAACTTATATGCAGAGTACATCATGAAAAACACTGGGCTGGAAGAAGCACAAGCTGGAATCAAGATTGACGGGACAAATTTCAATAACCTCAGATATGCAAATGACACAACCCTTATGGCAGAAAGCAAAGAGGAACTAAAATGCTTCTTGATGAAAGTGAAAGTGGAGAGTGAAAAATTTGGCTTAAAGCTCAACATTCAGAAAACGAAGATCATGGCATCTGGTCCCACCACTTCATGGGAAATAGATGGGGAAATAGTGGAAACAGTATCAGGCTTTATTTTTCTGGGCTCCAAAATCACTGCAGATGGTGTTTGCAGCCTTGAAATTAAAAGACTCTTACTCCTTGGATGGAAAGTTATGACCAAACTAGATAGCATATTCAAAAGCAGAGACATTAGTTTGCCAGCAAAGGCCCATCTACTCAAGGCTATGGTTTTTCCAGTAATCATGTATGGATGTGAGAGCTGGACTGTGAATAAAGCTGAGCACCGACGAACTGATGCTTTTGAACTGTGGTATTGGAGAAGACTCTTGAGAGTCCCTTGGACTGCAAGGAGATCCAACCAGTCCATTCTGAAGGAGATCAGCCCTGGGATTTCTTTGGAAGGAATGATGCTAAAGCTGAAACTCCAGTACTTTGGCCACTTCGTGCGAAGAGTTGACTCATTGGAAAAGACTCTGATGCTAGGAGGGATTGGGGGCAGGAGGAGAAGGGGACGACAGAGGATGAGATGGCTGGATGGCATCACTGACTCGATGGACGTGAGTCTCAGTGAACTCCCGGAGTTGGTGATGGACATGGAGGCCTGGCGTGCTGCCATTCATGGGGTTGCAAAGAGTTGGACATGACTGAGTGACTGAACTGAACTTGGAAAGATCTCCTGGAAATGGAAATGCAACCCACTCCACTAATTTTGCCTGGAGAGTCCCATGGATAGAGATATCTGGAGGGCTACAGTCCATAGGGTGGCAAAGAGTTGGACACAAGTGAAGTGACTTAGCACAAACATGTTACCAGTTTGTTTACTATAATGATCAACTCTGAGATTGGAACAAAAGAATGGTTTCAGTGTGGAACCATCTTTAGAAGTGAAGGGAAGTTTGTGTCAAAAATATTGAACATCCTCTGGCTAAAACAATGAATCTAGAAGGTGTTCAGTTCAATCGCTCAGTCCTGTCTGACTCTCTGTGACCCCATGGACTGCATGACACCAGGGCTCCCTGTCCATTACCAACTCCCAGAGTTTACTCAAACTCATGTCCATTTAGTCAGTGATGCCATCCAACCATTCATCCTTTGTGGGCCTCTTCTTCTCCAGCCTTCAGGGTCTCCCTCCCAGCATCAGGGTCTTTTCAAATGAGTCAGTTCTTCCCATCAGGTGGCCAAAGTATTGGAGTTTCAGCTTCAACATTCGTCCTTCCAATGAATATGCAAGACTGATTTCCTTTAGGATGGACTGGTTGGATCTCCTTGCAGTCCAAGGGACTCTCCAGAGTTTTCTCCAACCCCACAGTTCAAAAGCATCTATTCTTTGGCACTCAGCTTTCTTTATAGTCCAACTCTCACATCCATACATGACTACTGGGAAAACCATCGCCTTGACTAGGCAGAACTTTTTTGGCAAAGTAATGTCTCTGTTTTTTAATATGCTGTCTAGTTTGCTCATAACTTTTCTTCCAAGGAATAAGTGTCTTTTAATTTCATGGCTGCAATCACCATCAGCAGTAATTTTGGAGCCCCTAAAAAATAAAGTCTGCCACAGTTTCGCATCTATTTTCCATGAAGTGATGGGACCGGATTCCATGATCTTCATTTTCTGAATGTTGAGTTTGAAGACAACTTTTTCACTCTCCTCTTTCACTTGTATCAAGAGGCTCTTCAGTTCCTCTTCACTTTCTGCCCTAAGGGTGGTGTCATCTGCATATCTGAGGTTATTGAAATTTCTCCCACCAATCTTGATTCCAGTTTGTGCTTCTTCCAGTCCAGCATTTCTCATGATGTACTCTGCATATAAGTTAAATAAACAGGGTGACAACATACAGCTTTGAAGTACTCCTTTTCCTGTTTGGAACCAATCTGTAGTTCCACGTCCAGTTCTAACTGTTGCTTCCTGACCTGCATACAGATTTCTCAAGAGGCAGTCAGGAGGTCTGGTATTCCCATGTCTTTCAGAATTTTCCACAGTTTATGGTGATCCACAGAGTCAAAGGCATTAGCATAGTCAATAAAGCAGAAATAAATGTTTTTTTCTGGAACTCTCTTGCTTTTTCCATGATCCAGTGGATGTTGGCAATTTGATCTCTGGTTCCTCTGCCTTTTCTAAAACCAGTGATTTACCTATAAAATTGCCTGATTTGCATGTTGAAAGAGGGAGGAGTTGGTGGAAACTATTAGAGAAGAAACTGATCTTCCTGAGTTTACCGTTTTATCAGTTGATGCAATTAATTAATTGTCCTTTGTCTGCTGCTGCATTGCTTCAGTCGTGTCTGACTCTGTACGACCCCATAGATGGCAGCCCACCAGGCTCCAACATCCCTGAGATTCTCCAGGCAAGAACACTGGAGTGGGTTGCCATTTCTTTCTCCAATGCATGAAAGTGAAAGGGAAAGTGAAGTCACTCAGTTGTAGCCGACTCTTAGTGGCCCCATGGACTGCAGCCTACCAGGCTCCTTCCATCCATGAGATTTTCCAGGCAAGAGTACTGGAGTGCGTTTCCATTGCCTTCTCCAGTTCCTAGTCTCTGTGTGTATAAATATATACATATATGTCATAAGAATATATAAATACATGTTTTAAAATATATAATAAATATATATAAGAAAATATAACATTTTTGTATTGAAAAGGGGGAAATTAGTAAAGAACAATTACTGTTTAATTAAACTTATATAAAAGTATACCCTAAAAATGGTAAAGAACCTGCCTGCCAATACTAGACTCATAAGAGACACAGGTTCAGTCCCTGTGTTGGGAAGATCCCCTAGAGAAGGAAATGGCAGCTCACTCCAGTATTCTTGCCTGGAAAGTCCCATGGACAGAGGAGCCTGGCAGGCTACAGTCCATGGGGTGATAAAGGGTGAGACACAACTGAGCCCATGATGGATGTTTACCCTAGGAAAAAGATAAATTTATATTTGTGTGGACATGTGTATATGAAAATTATTACATGTCTTACATAGAAAATTTACTCCTTTTGAAGCAGTATTTAACACGTTTGGAGCCAAAATGATTTGAAATGACTTGACTATTGTATGAAAATTGCCCTTTGAACATAATATACACTGTGTAATTTTTACTACTGTGAGAAATGTATCACTGGTAATATAAGCACATAAGCATTTTTATTGTAAATTAATGTTTTAAACCCAATTTTGCATAAAACAATGCATTACTGCACACTGAGAGAGAATTCCAGATGATGAGAGAAGACCCCCTTAAGCATTTGGCTGAATACTGATCAGTATATGTGCCTGAGGTCAGGGAAAACCACCTGAAGGATTGGGTGTGACAGGGCAGAGCCTCCACACAAGGACAGTCATGTGCATGTTCCCATCCCCCCGACTGGAAAATCTCAAAGTTTACAGGGTATTGTACATGGAGGGTTTTGCCACAGTAGTAGGAAATAATTAGTCTAAAGCAAAACACTTCAAAAGTTCCAAATAACAAGTCCTATTAACTAGATCCAGAGGATCAAAAGGAATTTCTTATAAACTAGATCCAGAGGATCAAAAGTTTTGAAGGAATTTTAATAAGTCTCAAAATTAAGTATGAGGATATTTGTAGAAGTCAGTATATATACTATCCACTATGTAAAATTTACAGTGTCAGAGAACCAGTGAAAAATTACCAAGCAAGTATTTATTAGAAATAGTAAGCGCTGACATTAAAAGAATTATTATATTGTTATTGCCTCTGTCCAAAAAGTAGATACAAAGAAGATCAAAAGGAATGCAAATCAGAGTTTCAGACTTCTAGAGATGAAAATTACAATGTTGAAGTTGAAAATAAATTGTATGTAACTAAAGATAAACTAAATATCATAAGAAAAAATTAATGAACAAGTAATTAAACTAAATATTGTAAGAAAAATTTAATAAACAATAGTGCATCCATGTGTGTTCTCACTCATGGCTGACTTTTTGGATCCCTGGCAGGCAAGAATACTGGAGTGGGTTGTCGTTTCCTCCTCCATAAGCAAAGGGGTAAATAAACTTTACTATTTTCATACAAAGTAATAGAAGAGTAGAAAGGAATGAATTATTAACTTATGCAACATGAACAAATCTCACATATGCCTAAAGAAAGAAGATAGACAAAAAGGATATATATATGGGTAGTTGAACATATACATAATTATAGAAAAATGTAAAATAATTCATGGTGACAACAGATTAGTTGTTGCCTGGCATTAGAGGGGTAGGTAAATATGTAAAGCATACATTAAAAAAGACCATGAGGAAACTTTTTGTCAACAGAAAGTATAAATACTTCCATGAGGAATGTTTTTGTCAATAGAAAGTATGAATACTTTCATATATATATAATTCATAGGATTTTCCTATGAATTACATTAGCATTTTCCTATCTCTTCAAACTTGTTTTCTAAAGACTTGAAATTACTGCTGTAATGTTCAAAGGAGCATTTTTACAGTTTACCACTTTAAAGATTTATATAACCTCATTTTTTATATAATGACATTGATTTAATGGCAAGATTGCAAATTCATCATTATTATCTATAACATTGCAACCATATGTGATTGAAAACAATTTTTTTCTTTGGGTCACTTACATATTTTCTGATCTTTAGAGCAGGGATTATAACTTCTGTTCATCCAGATTATCTCTTCAAAGACTCAGCACTCAGTCTAAGAACTGAATATGATGCTTACCTTCAGGTCACTTGCTTGACTCTGGTGACCATTCCTCTTTGCTGATCCTTTCAGGGGTAACCACTATCTTGAATTTTGCATTGAAAATTCATTTACCATTAATTTAAGCTTTTCCAAATGAACGGAGAGATTTTATATGCTTTTTCTGTTTTTGACATATCTCCTAGTGTTATATGTATGTGCTAAGTCACTTCAGTTGTATCTAACTCTTTGAAACCCTGTGGACTGTTGCCTGCCAGGCTCCTCTGTCCATGAGATTCTCCAAGCAAGAACACTGGTGTGGGTTGCTGTGCCCTCCTCCAGGGTATCTTCCCGACCCAAGTATTGAACCCATGTCTCATATCTCTTGCTTTGGCAGGTGGGTTCTTTACCACGAGCACCACCTGGGAAGCCCTGTTGTTACATGTGTAAAAACAACTTGGCAAATAACTAATAACTTAATATCTGCATTGTAGGGTGATGTTTTCAGTTTTATAAAATTGGATTGGGCCAAATTATCTTTCTAATCACTTGGACCTCCATCCACACCCAACAGAAAACAAATGAGTGTAACATTAGTGCTCTATTTCTCTGTCATCTCTTAGTGTTGCCTGACTTGATTTGTTTCACCAATTTGCTAAGTGTAAAATGATAGCTCTCTGTATTTTCAGCCTGTACTTTCCTTATCACTAGTGATGCTAATCACTTTTTCAGAAGGTCATGATCTTTTCAAATTTTCTTCTCTAAATCCTGGATCAAGTTTTCCCCCACATTTTTCTAATTTTAAAGTTTAAAAACTTTGCTCCTGTATGCTGGTACTAAGCCTTTGTCAGGGCTTCTCTGGTGGCTCAGTGGTAAAGAATCTACCTTCAGTGCAGGAGACATGGGTTTGATCCCTGTGTTCGGAAGATCCCCCAGACAAGGGAATGGAACCCAATCCAGTATTCTTGCCTGGGACACCCCATAGGCAGATGAGCCTGGCGGGCTACAGTCCATGGGATTGCAAAAGAGTTAGACATGACTTAGTGACTAAATAACAACAAAAGCCTTTGTCAGTTTAGTGAATTCTAAATACATTCTCCCACTTTAAAGGTTCTCTTCCTCTTTTATTATAAAAAAGAAGACAACTGCTGCATAGCGAGAGGGTGCCAGAGATCTGCATGGGGTCACCTCCAGCCCCAAGCAAGGTATTGATTTAGACTGAGGAAAGAACCACCTCAGTGGTGAGAGGAAATGGTACTTGGAGTTCACATAAGGTTGGGAATAGTGTCTATCCCCAAGAGCCACGCTGGGAATCTTGTAATTCATTTGTCTTTGGGTAAACCCTGAAGAAGGAAATGGCTACCCATTCCAGTATTCTTGCCTGGAGAACTCCATAGCCTGGCAGGCTACAATCCATGGGAGTGCAAAGAATCTGACATGACTGAATGACTAACAATTATACTACTTAGTGTAAGTAAGACATAGTGACTAAACAACAAAACAGGGTACTCAGAAGAGTCTGGTTTCAGCACTAGGGCATCCTTTTAGCTTTAAACTAAATCCTGCCTATGGTTCTGCGTGTGTGTTAGTTGCTGTCATGTCCAGCTCTTTGCAATCCCATGGATTGTAGCCTGCCAGGCTCCTCTGTCCATGGAATTTCCCAAGCAAGAATACTGCAGTAGATTGCCATTTCCTTCCCCAGGTGATCTTCCTTCCCCAGGAATAGAACCCAGCTCTCCTGCATTGCAAGTAGACGCTTCACCATGGAGTCACCAGGGAAGCCCATGATTCTGCAAAACCAATGTAAAAGCAAGAACTGAAAGGTGAACATATCACATTTACAAGAAAACCAACTACATTCCAGTTAAAAAAAAAAAAAAAATCCGTCCATTGTCATTTATGGGACACAGACAGATACAGTCTACAATACAATGAAATTCACAAGGTCTGATGAAATAAAAACTGTTTTACATGTACAAAAGCTTAAGGAATTTGTAACCAGCAGACCTGCACTTCCTGAAATCTTAAATGAATTGGTTCAGAGGTAAAGTTAATATTAATCCTGTGGGTAAGTACATAATACTGTTTCTTCATTAAAAACCCTTTAACAAATATTAATGGTAACAACAAAATGTGAGGTTTCTAACCAAAGTAGAACTGAATGTGTGAAAGTAATGGCAAAATGACCAGGAAAAGAGACAGGGAGGTACATTATGAGAAGTTCCTTTTACTATATGTGAAGAGTAATATTACTTGAAGGCAAACAGTTATATGTTGAATATACATATTATTAAAACAAAGCAACCACTAAAATAGCAAAACCCAAACTGAAAGCTAATAAGCAAAAAAAAAAAAAAAAGGAAGATTATGATAAAGTGGAATTGTAAAAAATAAAAAAACAAAAAATGTTAGTTCTAAAGGAGGGAGGAGAGGAGAAATAGTATAGCACAGAGCAAAAAAATAAATAAATAAATAAATATAAAAATACAAAAATGAATGTATCCTATATGGTTTTATTCGTACAAACTTCTGGAAAATGCAAATTAACTGACAGTGATGAAAGCAGATCATTGATGTCCTGGGCAGGAAGGGAAAGGCAAGAATGAGGATTACCAAGGAGCACAGGAAACTTTGGAGGGTGATGGTATGGTCATATCTTGATTGTGATGCTGGTGTTACGTTTATGTAGATGACCAACCTTGGCAGTGGTTATAATCACTTTAAGAAAACATTGTTGCTGTTCAATTGCTAAGTAGTGGCTGAATATTTCACAACCCCATGGACTGTAGCCCTTCAGGCTCCTCTGCCCATGGGATTTCCCAGGCAAGAATACTGGAGTGGGTTGCCATTTCCTTCTCCACAGGATCTTCCTGACCCAGGGATCAAACACACATCTATTAGGTCTCCTGTGTTGGCAGGTGGATTCTTTACCACTAAGCCACTTCAGATCTGATCAGTCACTCAGTCGTGTCCGACTCTTGCGACCCCATGAATCCCAGCACGCCAGGCCTCCCTGTCCATCACCAACTCCTGGAGTTCACTGAGACTCACGTCCATCGAGTCAGTGATGTCATCCAGCCATCTCATCCTCTGTCTTCCCCTTCTCCTCCTGCCCCCAATCCCTCCCAGCATCAGAGTCTTTTCCAATGAGTCAACTCTTCGCATGAGGTGGACAAAGTACTGGAGTTTCAACTTTAGCATCATTCCTTCCAAAGAAATCCCAGGGCTGATCTCCTTCAGAATGGACTGGTTGGATCTCCTTGCAGTCCAAGGGACTCTCAAGAGTCTTCTCCAACACCACAGTTCAAAAGCATCAATTCTTCAGTGCTCAGCCTTCTTCACAGTCCAACTCTCACATCCATACATGACCACAGGAAAAACCATAGCCTTAACTAGACAAACCTTTGTTGGCAAAGTAATGTCTCTGCTTTTGAACATGCTATCTATGTTGGTCATAACTTTCCTTCCAAGGAGTAAGCATCTTTTAATTTCATGGCTGCAGTCACCATCTGCAGTGATTTTGGAGCCCAGAAAAATAAAGTCTGACACTGTTTCCACCGTTTCCCCATCTATTTTCCATGAAGTGATGGGACTGGATGCCACTAAGCCACTTAGGGATGCCCTTAAGCTTGTATAAAATACTGGAAAAGACAGTATCATACATTAATCCTGAATAGTTACAGATCAGAATTTCCCTTTATAAAATCATTAATTATGCAGTACATTTAAATCACACTTTTTATTTTTATAATATATCCTAGTTATTGAACAAATGCCATGTTGTAATCAGCTTTTTGTATGATTAATACATATTTCTTGACCTAATAGCACACTTGCAAATAATGTATTATTTTTCTAATATTAAAAAATGGAATTTGTATCTTATGGAATGAGTTTACACTATCTTCATTTATTAATTATATCATATATTTTTTTTAAATTTAGTGCTAGACAGAATTTTTACTAATTAAATAATCCTTTGATAAAAGAGGAATAAACATGTTTATTTATCATTAGATACTAGATGTACATGATTTTAGATTAAAAAAAGAAGTATAGTAAGAAAGACTTCAAGAAACTTACTTTGTTTTCAGTGTTAGGTAATGCAGTGTTCCATACACATCAGAGACTCATGAGTGCCTATGTTTTATCTCACTCTCTTTAGTGTGTGTCTTATATTTCTAGTGATACCAGAATGCCTGCTGGAGCTCCAGCCATCAATTTCAAATCCCAGGTGGCAGAAATAAGGAATAGGAAAGATATCTGCTTTTAAGGAGCATAAGCTATCTGTGTTTTATTTCATTGGTCAGAATAAACCCATAGGGTGAAATGAGAGACTGGAAAATGTAGTGCTTTATTGGGCATTTTATTGCCTCCCATAAGATCGGGATCTATTACTAAGAATAGGAAAATCAACGTGTACAACTACTGGTCTCTACCTCATTACACAGTTAAAATTATTTTTTTCCAGATAACATCAAAAGCAACTTGTAATTTTTAGACCTGAGGTTAAGGTTATTAATTTGAGTTTTTTAATGTTATTTCCTTGTGGTAGTAACTCTTAGTATTAGATCTGCCTTCTTAACAAATTTTTAAGTCTATCATACATTACTATTGACAATAGGTACAGTGTTGTACAGAAGATCTCTAGAGCTTAAAGATTTTAATAGCAAGGATAGAACAGACATGCAGATAAAAGGTTACCAGATTTTAAACTAGAAGACAAAAGTCAGAGGCTCAAACTTAAGGAAAATGGAAGATAATTTTAACTTTATAATTTTAATGTTATTACTATTAGCATTAACCATATCCTTAGGTTGCATTATGTTGACTGGTTTACCAGTCTATAAATATTTATCTTCTTTTTAAAGTAATTTTAAAACCAGTTGATGAAAATTTAATTTTTCTATTGACTCAAAAATTTTCAAAGCCTTGGTGAAGGATCAGAAGCTAGTGGGTTTGTGCAGGGTGGAAATCATCTCTCATTCTTCTTGACATACCCAGAACCTATGAGTGCCTGAATGCCTGATTCATAAATTAGGTGCCCATTAAATTCAAGTTGAAGAGACAATGTTTGAAAAAAGTGGTCTTACCAAAAATGCACACGGACAAAAACATTTTTGTTTTTCCTGAGAAAAGTGAATACTGTAAAAGTGACAAGTGTAAGGAGGATAGAAAGGAAAGTCATTAGAGGCATTAGTGCCTTTTTTTATATAAGTATAAAACTGTGTATGCTTAAGATATAGAGCTTGATGATTTGATAGATGTACACATTGTAAAAAGATCATAATCAAGCCACATGTTTATCATCTCTACATAGTTACTTTTTAAAATGTGTGCTTGTGTGTATGTATGTGGAAAAGATTTAAGATCCTTTTAGAAAATGTCATATTTACAATTTAGTATGAACATTGGGCAGCATGCCCTTAAGGTAGATCCCCAGAACTCATTGATCCTGTGTAAGTGAATCTCTGTACCTGCAAGGAGCAGCTCCCCATTTCCTGCCAGCAAACACATTATACTCTCGGCTTCAGTGAGTCTCTTTTAGATCCCGTGTGTAAGTGAGCTGGCATCGTCTTTATCCTCTGGGGCTTATTTCACTTAGCATAGTGAGTTCTGGGTTTCTCCATCTTGTTCCAAATGACAGGATTTCCCTCTTTCTAAGCTGGAATAATGACGTGCAGATACATCTTTGAGATTTGACTTTAATTTCATTTAGACATACCCTTGATCCTTGAATAATGCATGTCTTCGGGGTGCCCACCCTCCCTCTAGTCAAAAATCCACATGAAATTCAAAATCTGGATCTCCTAATAGGCAGGTGATTCCCCCCGATTCAGGTTCCCCATGTGTGGATGCAACTGACCACAGACCTGATAGCCCTGGAGTATTTACTACTGAAAAAATAATCCACGTGTAAGTTCAGTTCACTTCAGTCGCTCAGTTGTCTCCGATTCTTTGCAACCCCATGGACTTCAGCATGCCAGGCTCCCTGTCCATCACCAATTCTCTGAGTTTACTCAAACTCATGTCGATTGAGTCGGGGATGCCATCCAACCATCTCATCCTCTGTTGGCCCCTTCTCCTCCCACCTTCAATCTTTCCCAGCATCAGGGTCTTTTCAAAAGAGTCAGTTCTTCGCATCAGGTGGTCAAAGTATTGAAGTCTCAGCTTCATCATCAATCCTTCCAATGAATATTCAGGACTGATTTCATTTAGGATGGACTGGTTGGATCACTTTGCAGTTCAAGGGACTCTCAAGAGTCTTCTCCAACACCACAGTTCAAAAGCATCAATTCTTTGGCACTCAGCTTTCTTTATAGTACAACTCTGGAAAAACCGTAGCTTTGACTAGATGGACCTTTGTTGGCAAAGTAATGTCTCTGCTTTTTAATATGCTGGCTAGGTTGGTCATAACTTTCCTTCCAAGTAGTAAGCATCTTTTAATTTCATGGCTGCAGTCACCATTTGCAGTGATTTTGGAGCCCCCCCGCCACCCCATCGAAAAGAATCTGCCACTGTTTTCCACTGTTTCCCATCTATTTGTCATGAAGTGATGGGACCGAATGTCATGATCTTAGTTTTCTGAATGTCTTTCAACTAACACATAACTCAACAAGCACATTTTTATACATTTTTGAGTTACAGTTGTCAAAATACAAGCACACATTGAACAAACACTGTGTATATCAATATTTTGAGTTTTACTGTGACAAATGGGCTTGTTTAATGTTTGCACATAGGTAGTTAAGATGAGGAATCACTGTTTTCTTCATTTAATACTGCAGGAGGCAAACAATCAACTGTAAAAGCAATTATCCTTGCATAGTTTCCATAGCAATGTATAAAATGTTTGTACTTTGTTCCTATCATATTTATCTTGAATATATTTATTGTAATGTGATTTTCTTTCTTGTTTCTAATAAAAATAGATTTTGCATTTTATATGTCTTCATTGATTATATTTTTCTAGTGCTTTATACCTGTTGCATTTTACAAAATTAGTTTTCCACATTAAATTGTGCAGGAAGTGATGACGGATTCTAGATAGTTTGGGAAGTACTGAGCTTCATGAAAATTTCAGAAGACAAATAGAATATCTTTTCAAATATAGTAAGGTATTTGGAGTGGTATAAGTATGTAGAAACTTAAACAGTGACTTAATCAATATTTGACTGCTGCTAAGTCACTCAGTCATGTCTGACTCTGTGCGACCCCATAGACGGCAGCCCACCAGGCTCCCCCGTCCCTGGGATTCTCCAGGCAAGAACACTGGAGTGGGTTGCCATTTCCTTCTCCAATGCATGAAAGTGAAAAGTGAAAGTGAAGGTTGCTCAGTCGTGTCTGACTCTTAGCGACCCCATGGACTGCAGCCTACCAGGCTCCTCTGCCCATGGGATTTTCCAGGCAAGAGTACTAGAGTGGGGTGCCATTGCCTTCTCCGAATATTTGACTAACAAAAGAAAAAAGTATGAAGTTCAAGTTTTGAATTGCTGTAGTTGAGTGAAATGTGAGACACTCAATTTTCTGGGAAATTCAGGAGAAGACACAAGTTCGAAAAGGCACGAGGAGCTAGCAAGATAGTTTATAAGTATTTTATTTTTTTATTTTTTTTATTTTATTTTATTTTTAAACTTTACATAATTGTATTAGTTTTGCCAAATATCAAAATGAATCCACCACAGGTATACATGTGTTCTCCATCCTGAACCCTCCTCCCTCCCCATACCATCCCTCTGGGTCATCCCAGTGCACTAGCCCCAAGCATCCAGTATCGTGCATCGAACCTGGACTGGCAACTGGTTTCTTACATGATATTTTACATGTTTCAATGTCATTCTCCCAAATCTTCCCACCCTCTCCCTCTCCCACAGAGTCCATAAGACTGTTCTATACATCAATGTCTCTTTTGCTGTCTCGTATACCGGGTTATTGTTACCATCTTTCTAAATTCCATATATATGCGTTAGT